>NW_010141064.1:0-21258 GCF_000699245.1 Pterocles gutturalis
TATATATATGTATTTTTTTTCTATGTGGAGAGAATTCAGCTGTTACATTCATCTCCTTGACCAGGTAAGAATTACATTTTCACACCTGATTGTTATGAGTTAGATTAACTGTTTGTATTTATCTTTTTTTCTATTTAGCATAGAGGACAACGGTTCTAAATGACACATGACCATGACAGTTAATGGAAGCATTAAAAAAACATGCTTTTTGCTTTGAAAAAAAAAGAAAGTTGGATCAAATTCAGGCTGCGTGTACTTAACATTCTCCAAAATGTTGCAGATGGGTTGAATGTAAGGCTGATTTTGATAAATGGTTCCAACTCTGAAGCCACAATGCAATACTTGTAAATTCTTTCGAGATGATTAGACTGCTAGTTTAGCATCTATCATTTGAGATAGACTAGGATGATAATGGATACAAATAACTAGTCACACATCCCTGCTATTACTCTTCCTCTGGTATGGGTGATATCACTGATATTCAGTTGCTCATCCTGGTCAATTTGATAGAATTTTTTTGGTTAAAAGAAGGAAAAATTGATTTTCAAAGGAGACTTAGTCTAAGGGAATAAGTACTTAATTCCCTTGTACACGTTGAATGACCCAATCACCATGGGTTTTTTTGTCAGGTTTTGTTTGGTTTGTATTTATGTCTCTGAGATTTTAGTTTTAGATCTCGTTCACAAAACTGGAAAAAATGCAGAAAAACTTCCTAGGCTGCAAAGAGGAAATGGGAAATAAGCTTATACATTCATTCTTTATTTGGATTACCATGAGATATTTTGTAATGGCAAACCCAAATGTAAACTGTTTTGGATGGTTTCATTCACTTCCCTCTCCCTGGAGAAGCTTGGGTGTCTCTCTTTTTGGCTCTGCCGTGTCATTGCCCTCTGGGGAGCTCACTGGATGGTGCTCTTCCCTCTGGAGGCAGCGCTTCTGAGCACGTGCTGTACGGCAGTATGGGGCACACAGGTGCCAGGGAGGTGCAGGGAAGGTGCAGGAGCCCACAGGGGTTTTCCTCTGCATGTTGATAGTGGACCCTCAGGTCTCATTCTCATTACCTTTGCTGAATCTCCACTCTCCAGGGAAGATTTATATTCTCTTGACATGGAAGAGTTAAACGAGGGGGAAAAAAGACTTTTACACGGCCCTGTAAAAGTTGTGTTTTGCTGGCAAACAGCAGCAAACTTGCTAGGCTTTCTTCATTAGAGCCTTGCCATTTAAGCCATCAACGTCATTTTGTGAGGACATCAAACATGTGTACACCAGATGCCTGCAATGCAGAGCAGCACTAAGGACCTGACTCAACTTAACAATAATCTGCGGACAGCGGGTGTGAACCTGAGCTGGGCCAACACCTCATCAGACTGCATGGCTAATTGATTTCAAAATTAGAGTTGGTATTTCTGAACAATAATCTTAAAAGGCAGCAATAAAATACATCAGAATCCTTTGAGCTAGCCAAGCTTTCATCCAAACGGCTTATTACAAAGAGCTGGCACACCTGAACTTTGGCATAGACAAATAAATCCCAAAACAGTAAATGGAAACCACATTTGGCACTGGAGGTTTGTCAAGAGAAGTTTGTAGTCATCAGGAAACAAGATTTTGGGTTTTTTTCCTTAGTGGCAGGAAATAATTCACTGGATGTATTTTACTCCAAACTGCTGTGATTTATGCAATGAAAATACAGGTAGTGTTTGAGAAGAACGAAGAACACTTTTTTTTTTTTTTTTTTTTTTTTTTTTTTACATTTTGCAATCTTCAGGATCCCAGAAGAGCTAAAAGCACAGCAAGGGTTACAGTTATCCCAACAGTGATAACTTAATTGCATCTGTCGGCCTCACTCTTTGAACTTTGAACTGCTGGTTTGTGGCATCATGGTCCAAAAGGATTTAGATCTGACTTTTGTGTGGCTACAATAAATTATACCCAGGTATCTGAGCAATGCCTGGAATCTTATCTTGAAGGCAGGATGAGGCATCTCACTTAAGGGATGGTATAAATTTGGAATACAAATCTTTCCAAGAACCAGCATTTCAGACCAGGTAGAAAAGATTGCTTTTTCCTTTGCAATAGGTTGAATTATAGGAAACTCAAGAACACGTAACTAAACTCATTAGTTTTCTGAAATATTTTCTGAAAAAATGGCTCCTTGGAACCGCTTAAAGATAAGACTAAACAAATCTGTGAAGTCAGAGTCTGATCTGTAGCTGAAATCCGTTTGGACTGCTCTGCTTTTTCCATTGTTTGCAAATGGTTTTATACATTTGAATAAAGATGTAATAGTCTAGAGGCAATTGCAGCTTTCATCATTAATTGATCTAAGTGAAATGTTACCCACTACTTGATTACTAGCTTTGTGTTTAAAATTAGTGGTTAAGTTTTACCGTTCTGACAGTCTCATCTTGAGTTTGTGACAACTGGGATAGTTCTGTTCACGGTTTTGAATAATTCGGATCTGTACCAGTTATATTCATGCTAGTATGGTACGAAACTTAGCTCAAAATGTGAGTCTTGATGGTATGTGATACATCTTCACAAACGGTCCTAAGACAAGTACGATTACAGAATTATACATTACTTTGTCAATGGGTATAAGCAGTCTTTTAACTACACACCTGACAGATGTAGTAAGCTCAGCGTTAGACTCTTCAAAATATTGTTATATTGTAGTTTATGTCTAATTATATTATAGTTTATGTCTAATTTCAATTTTCAGGCATGGCCTGATTCTCATCTCACTTACAATGTAAGTTTCCAGATGTATCCATGGATTTTCACTGGGTTGTTCGTATGAACAAAATTGGTCTGTGATATGCCAACTTTCTGATTATACAGGGCCCAATTCAGTCATATATGTTTAAAACCAGCCTAATTCTGTTAGCTGCCAATCTGTAGTGCTGTGAGAGGATAATCGGACCCTGAAGATTCATCTTGTCATTTTGAAAAATTTTGCTACCCACATTGTTGCATCTCTTGATCTTGCCAATATATTATTTTGTCTCCAAATGTGAGACCACTTCTTAGTCATGTACTATATTTTAGCCATGATTAATTTTAGAAATATTCTTCAGTTACACAGGTTTGGGATATGTGGGCAACTCACATTTTGACCCATTAATTAACTGCAAATGTTTCTCTTCTCAGTATTTCAGTCTAGTAAAAGGTGCAGAAATAACAGGATTTGTTAATAAAATACCTTCTCTTGTATTATGGGCAGCTTCCGGTACAATAACTTGGGTTTCTCACATCCATACACATATTGACTTAACATCCAATTGCTTAGCCATTGATGATCATCTGCTTGTTTGTCTTTAACATAAAGAATAAATAAACCTAAATGTGGAACATGCAAATAAAAACTAATGGGACAGATTGAGACCTCTGTTATATTTGCTCAAACCAACAGACTTCAGCCAGAATTGCACAGGTGCAAATGAGGGCAGATTTGCCTCTAAATTTTTGCACTGCTTGTAATGACACTCCCTTTACTTGTATAGTATAAAATCAAGGACTTGTTTTTGTAAAATTGAATAAGAGAGTGACATTTGTAGCTTAATTCCAGCACACAGCTCTTCATGTTTTCCTCCTACTTCTACAGGTATTCATATGCAAAGCAAAAGAATACATCAAAGTGACACAAACAGCATAACAAAAATCTGTCTACAAAGTCCTGCTCCAGCTGGTACTCTTACATGTTTTAGATTAGAGTCCAGAGAGTACTAAGGCTGGACCACCGCAGGAGAAATAGCTAGGGGACACTGTGAATGTTCCCATGCACAGTATTAGACAAGCACCTGGGTCAAATTAATCTGGGCTTATCCACTGTGAAAATTCACAGTGTTTAATGGCTTTTCTTACCTGTGAAGGGGTGGTCTAGTCATAGAACTTCTGTACAGAGCCTGATGCAGAGGGGCAGATTTCACATTTTTGTGTGTTAATGTTAAAGGTCAAAATCTATAGTAAGAGGCAAACAGGTGGGAGTTAAGCAAACATAAAAATAAAGCAACAGTATGAATTCTTCAGTTTTCATTCATTTTTGAGTTTTGAAAGGAAACTCAGATGTTACTGAATCAGTTTTCCAAAGAAAACTATTCTTAGGGCTATGTCAAAATAGCAAAGTGGAAAAAAAATCTGCAGGATTATCTTATTACAGAGAAAGATACATGTATGATGTTTGTACTTCTGTGCAGCTAGTTTAAAAGTTTTTCACCTATTTATAGCCGAGACTATGCAAAGACACTTTGTTATAAGAAGGTTCTCTATTTTCTCAAAGTCTGATCCCTTTATCCTACTTTGATGTTAAAATATTGAGTAGGATTGTGCTGTACTTAAAACTTCTTCAACTGGGACACAACAGAATCAATGGAGAAGTGATATGGACCCATCCATTTACAAAATAAAATGTAAAGAATATGCTTAAAATACATCAATAGTCTAATTAGCTATCATGCATAAAGAGAGGTAATCAGCAAGTTTCCTAGCTTTAATGCTGCAGTTAAAATAGCTTTGGATTAGGGTTGGTTTGTTTGTTTGCTTTATCCATGCATTAGTCTTTGATAACAATACTACAAACAAGACTGCGCTTGTCTTCTATATGGAGATGGATGAACTGGCTGCCTCCAAAACAAGGCCAGGAATTTGACAAGATAACATGAGGGAAATCAGAAAGTAACTGGAATTTTTACAGGGCTTCTTCGCGCTGCTAGCATGTCCGAAGGTTATTTGACTGCTAGCTGGAGCAGCTTCCCGGCTTGGTGCTTACATTGCCAAAAGACCAGTGGGTTACTCAGTGTTCTCAGCTGGCTCCCGCAACAACATAAAGTGTTTCAATGTGGCCCACTGCAGCCAACAGCAAGCTGTGCTGTTGTGTACTGTTACTGCTTTATCTGTAGTGGTAAGGCAACAGACTTGTTGCTGCAGGAAGACCGTTGCCTTACTGTTACAGGTAAAGCAAAAGTCTTGCCAGTAAGGTTTAATGCCTATTACATAATATGCTTAATCTGACATATGCATACATATTTGTCTCTCAGTGTATCAGACACAAGATTAGTTTTTTTGTTTCCAGTTTTAAATGAGATGATCATCAACCTGTCAATACAAAAAGTAGAAATGAGGCAGAGGGACAGAGAAAATTAATCCGTTCCAACAAAACAGTGATCTGAATAAACTGTTAAGTTGGAGGGTAGGCAGAAAAGGCTAAAAAAATGTGTTATGCTTTGGAAAATTAAAGATTTGAGGACTGTAAGTTGTTACAATTTAATATAACTCAAAAACTAACTTAAACATTTAAATCTGTAATTCCATATAGAAACACATATTGTGGTACGTAATGTTGAATTAATGTGTAATTGTCCAGACACTGACTCCTAAAGTGAGCACTACAGAACCCTGCCACAATTGCTGTAGTATAGGAAATTTGAGAGGAAGCAGAATTATACGATTCTCAGGCAGGGAAGAAGACAACACTCAGAAAGTCCTACAACCTGACAAGCACTGCAGACAGTCAGCTGAGGTGAGGTGGTGACCCTCTGGGAAGAGAATGGAAGACCTTCTGAAATGCATAGCTGAAAACATGAGCATGTTGGTCTTTTGGTTGATTTCTAGAGCTTGGCCCTTACAAATAAAAATCCCGAAAGAAAAGGATGAAGTAGACATGACAACAGTTCTGGAGAAAATAATTTGTAATACCCCAAATAACATGAGAGGGATATGATATACAGATATACCACATGAATAAAACATTACGTTGGGCTGGAAGTTTTTTTCCCCAGATATTGTTTTGCTAAATCATTTGGGCAGTTTCAGAATACATAATACACAAGGCACAGCCTGTTAAAGGCAATGATGATATAATATTAATCCTTCTGGTGCTTCTCCAGTGTGTCTGTTTGGCTCTACTAGCCTCGACTTCATGCTGATGGGAGTCTAACAGACATCGAGGAAAGTGAAAACTGCATCTCTCCCTATCGTTGACTCCATATAAGCATCACAGTGTGGCCTGACCTCTCGAAACAATGTCAGCAACCTGCTGGTGTAAAGAAAAGCACACACCTCAAAAAAGACAGTGTTTTAACAAGAATGATAATGACTCTCACTTGGACCAGAAGGGCCAAATTGTCACTTTGAGACTTACAAATTAATCGGTTGTGTTATACCAAATATTCCCAGCTACGGTAAAATATCTGATACAGTTCCACTGACTTCAAGGAAGCGGTGCTAATTTATGCCAGCTGAAGATGATGATGGCAGTGATTAAATGGGACAAAGAAAGATAGTATAGTTTGAAAGTGGAGTAAAGTAAAAAGAGACAATAATAAGGACACCAAGCTATCTGATGCGAGGTATGAGGACAACAACGTCAAGATTAAACAACATGCTGATTAATGTGCCTAATTCTAAGCATATTATTTTCAGAATTGATTTAAATTTTCTAGTTACCACTTTATCTCTCTTGCTGTGGAAATCAATCTATGCCATTATCCTCCTTTTATAGCCTAATTTTTCCTTCTTTGTCCAGCATTATCAAACCATGCCACAAATTCGATTATGCTGTTGTGATGCCAAAAACCTGTGGTCCTGGCAAAATGTATCATGCAGCATATCAAGGTAAGTGAATTAAAAAAGCATCTGAGCAGGTATCTGGTGAGTGTCACAGTTCATTCTTCCATAATAAACTATTTTCTCTTTCTCATTCATTTGTCAATCATAGTAACTAAAGATTATTATTTGCAGTATGTACGTGACACCAGCAATTTGCAAAGTCTGTTGGCAAGAAAATCAGGTTAGAATGACAGAGTGAGAAATTAAGCAGAAGTCTGATGTAATTAGCTACAACAATCAGTGCTGTAATTTCTGATTTATTGTTTCCTGTTTTCCTGCTGCTTTGAGTCCGTGCATACTGTATGTGCTTCATATAGGTCAAACAATTGCCTTATCAGTCCTGGTAAACCAAGAGGTCAGAGTTAACAATATTTATTTAAACATGCAGGATGCTTCCCACTGCAATTAGGAAATAACTATTACTAATAAGTCTTTGGTGCTATTTCCTCATTTATACAAGTTTGTAAAGAAATAGAGGAGATAGGGAATTCAGATTTCAGACTTTATAAATATTTCTTGCAGATAGAAATACTTGATTAGTAGGATTTTGTTTTGTTGAACTAGCCACACTGAATTCCACCAAATGACAATCTGACAACAAGGTTTTAATGTGAAATATTTCCATTTACGTGTATAAGTTTAATAACAATGGTCATGTGGCATATTTTGCATTATGTAATGCCAGATCTTAAAAAAAAAAAAAAAAAAAGACTATCCAAGTCTTAGTCCCTCTGAAATCAATGAGAATTTTGCTCCTGACTGTGGTGCGATTATGATATGACCCTATAAATTTGTTCTGGCTGGCTTTTTTGCAATGTACGGAGTTCAAGGTCTTTGGATGAACAATCCCTTTTAGTAATCAAGGACTGTGCATAATTTATTCTTACATAGTTCTTGCAACTCCAGTAGGAATTCACATGACTGCTTGTTTTTATTTGAAATCTGCACAGTAAATTGTGCATTTCACAAGAAATATATTTACTATATGTATTCAACTCTTCAGGTAACAGACACACTTTAATAAAAGCAAAGCAAGGAGAGACCCCCAGAGGTCATCTAGTCTGGCCTTCAAACTATTCCTAAAAATAAACTAGAACTAAAACATTCCTGACATAAGCTAGCCTAGCCTATTCTTTTAAAACTCCAGGAATGCAGATCCCACAACCTCCTCATGTAGTCTACTGTCTACTCCAGTACACTTATGCAGAGATAATAAAGGGAAAATTCCAACTTAAATACCTTTGCTGCAAATCAACCCCATTACTTATTTTCCTTCCTAATAGTGGACATGGAGAGTAATTTAATATCTTTTTTCTTTGCAGTCATCTTTTACATAGCTATGTCATGGCTCTTCTTAGTCTTCTCTAAAATAATCCATCTTGAAATTCACATTTGCTTGACCTCTGATAATGTTTTTGTTCTATGCTGAGCCTTGTCCAGTTGCAAAACTGGGTGCTGTACATATAGCTCTTGTGTTTGCACTTCCCATTGTAATATTTGCTTTATTGTGTGTTAAGACACTTTGATTCATGTGATACACTATAACATCCAGATCCTTTTCTGTAGGACTGCTATCTAGGCAAGTAATTTCTCATACAGTGTTTGTGTATCTGGTTGTTCCTACTTAAATGTTTTATTTGTCTTGATTTAATTGCTTTCTATTTCTTATAGCTTCTTTCTCCCATTTGTCTTGCTTATTTTGAATTTTAACCTTGTCCTCCAAAATACTTGCACTCCTCCCAGCTTGTTATTGTATAAGAATTTAATAAACTTACTGCCTGGTGTACCACCCAAGACAGTAATGAAATGATGCACGGTACCAGACTCAAGACAGATTTCAGTAGAACCCCAGCTGATACAGGCTTTCAACTGTTTTCCAGTCTCTTCTGTACCCTCATTACGGTAGTGTCATGTAGAAAACTTATTTTCCTTTTTTTTTCCTTCAATTAGTTTAATATGTATGCAAAACAGTGCTGATTGTTTTAATGAAGTGAAGATACAGTACATCATTTTTGGCTGTTACTTATCATTGGTTAGTCTTTTAAGTGTTTTAGAAATAGATGCTTTGTTTATTTTTCAATGGTCTGAAGTCAGGCTAGGTCTTGCAGGGTTCCTTGGGTCTCTCAAAAAAATTTTGGGAAAAAGCACCACATTTGTCTTTTTTCTGGTGCTCCAGAACCTTGACTTCTGCAGATTCTCTAATTTCTAACGATTCTAGGATTACTTCAGAGCTTACGTATCTATGTGAAGTCCTATATAACTCACTGCAGCCTGAGGTTTTACCCTGTTGTTGTCAATGCTAATCACAGAATTCATGCAATATCTCAGAGACCTACTTTTTGTGAACCATGAATCAAAAGACTTATTAAACATTTTAACCATCTTGACATTATCTAGTGTTGCTAACAGTACTGTTGTCTTTTTTCCCTGTTGACTACCAGGCTAATTCACTGCTTACAAAATTTAGCTGCTAGGAGGAGAACCACCTGCTCAGAACTACTGGGAAACACTCATTTGTGAGGGCAAGTCCTGGGGTCAGCTGTCTGAGCCCCAGGGCAGTGTTGGAAAAGAGGAGTCATGACTGCAGCATACAATAGCAGCAGATTTAGGATGCAGGTAATATCCAGGAGCTAATATTCTATGGGCTTAATTTATACCATGTGACATCTGCTGCCTATAGAGTTATGTGACATTTTTCTACCAAAGGGTGCACCAAAATAGAGGGGAAAAGAATGATGGAAGGGGAAGACCATAAATATGAAAACTGTCAGCAATATGAATTGCTAATATTATTTCCAGGAAATAGGAAAGGAAGAATACTTCAGCTAAAGAATATGACACACACAGAATATTTTTGCAAAAAAAAAAAAAAAAATTGGACTAGGACAACTTAGTAAATTTTGAAATCAAATAAGGGGAATCTATGGATGGAAGATGGTGGAAAACTTCAGAGATTAGGTTTTACCTATCTGTTTGAAGCAGTTTTTATAATCAACCTTTAACTACTTTTTGTTCTCAGCTTTTTAACCCTTTTTAGTTTGAATGAACTAAAAAGGGCCTATTACATTTATTTATTGGTTTCTTGGACTGTAAGTATCTCTCCTATTACTATTAGTGGGTTACTCTGTGTTTCTCTGTAAAGGCTCCTGTGTGGACTGAAGGCTGTACTTGCACAGTGAAGTTTCTTTCTCCAGCTGAAGGGAAATTTCTGTCAGTTCAGACTTTCTAAGTATTGTTCTCTGTAATTTATTATTTTTTAAAATTTAATTTTAAAATCCTCACTTTTCTTCCATTTTTTCATAATTCTCCTTGAACTATACTGCATGGGCTGGATTACAAAGTTACAAATGAAAGTTGCCCAACAGTTTTTCTCAAAGTTTTGTAAAATGGATGAACACATGGGCTGAAAAAATATTTATAAACTGACATCACCCCGGTTTAATTTTTCTTTTGGCTGGTTTCTTTCTGAATTATTACAATTTCTTTTCCCTTAGGATTTGGTCTTTTCCCATTGCTATCAGTGGGAAAGCTCCCATTAAGTTAAAACAGTGTGGAATCAGGTCTTTAAAATATTGTATTGAAGCATGACACGGGTATAAATGCTAGTAAAACTTCCAAGAGTGATCTTTCAATGGTCCTAAGAATTCAGGGCTGATCCACACCAACATCTGCTTTCTGAAAAAAAAGATAATGCACTCAAATGTCACAAAATCCTTCCCTTTCCCCGTCCTCCTGAAAGTTAAGAGAAGTGCGGAGTGCTTCTCAGGAAGCTCGTGTATTCAGGATGCATAGCTGTCCATGGAGCATATGTATTTGGTTAGACTCCAGCACACATCCAGGAGCTTTCTACGGATATCTGGAATGCTGGGGTCTGGGTACCCATCCTTGTCCCTGGGCTGAGATGTGAGCATTGGTCATGGCCTGACCTCAGACTGGAACATGACTTGAGTGTGCACCAGCAAACCCATACCAGTAAAGAGGGAGCTGTTGTGCCTTCCAGTATGTACGGTGAAGGAGGCAGGACTCCAGAGTGCAACAGACTTGCAGTTTAGACACAGACATATAACAGGAAGCTAAAGCAGTGGTTTAGCTTTTCTTTTTCTCTGTTCTAATGTGCACTGTCTGCTAGCATTTCTGGTCCCTTCTGAAGTTTCTACTTGTTTCTGATTTACTGTTACTACTTAGAATGCTTATGATTTTGGAAACTTTACTTATTAGTATCACTTATTTCTCTTGCATATCAAAGAACTTTCATAAACAGGAAAAGCCCAATTTGTCATTATTCACACATCAAAGTTTAAGTAAAAAGGGGCAGCACAACTAGAACTTAGTTGTCACGTGTGTGTGAAGGTACTGTAGGAAAATCACTCTGCTCTTTTGCTGCTTATCATTGAAGGATAGAGGAAAATATCTTAAAGCTTCCTGGGATCACAGAATAAACCACTGTAAGAGCCAATATATAGCTGAAGAATTTTTACTTCCTGTGACTGACAATTCTTTGCAAATAAACATCTTAGCCAAATGTTCAGTTAACATCAATCATTAGACCTTCCCGGATGCCAATTTACACCACCTTACAGTAGATTAAGATAGCAGTAGGATATCTTAAAGATAAAAGATATACTGATACAAAAAGTCCTTTCACTGTATCAGGGTGGTCAAAATGTAAGGAATTGTTTTCTGCAAAAAGAATAGCTTCTTGGCCAATAAGCATTTTTGTCAATAAAACCATTGCCAAACCCCTTCTTTTTGAATTTAAATTAGTTCTATTGTATTTTTTAACAACTTTGTTGGGTTTCTTCATAACACAGTGGTCTCTGGCTTCAGGATCCTTGTGCTCTACTGTGTTTGATCCCCAACATTGAAAACTCCGATACATTGGGTAAGAGCTCATTAAACAGAGAAATTTAGGAATACATATTATCAAATTATAACTTCTATAAGATATTCCTGTGACACTTGTCACTTTTAAAAAAATACCAGATGTTATGTAAAGCAGAAACTGTAAACCTCTCTAATGGCTTACTGCTTAAGACTTCTGTGGGTCTGAGGGAGTCAGGATTTCTTGTACAGACCCACATCGAGCAGAGCACCGGGGAACAGAGAAGAAGGAGCTCTGAGGGAACAGCAGATCTGTTTCTTTCCACATCCAGCCCAAATAAGAAGTTCTTTGGTCCATCCCGAAGAACCTCAAAGTTACAAAGACATATATTTAACACTATGAAATGAAACTCCAGTGGGAAGAAAATCTCAAATCATAAGCAGGGTTAACTGCAATGGGAGGGTCATTGTCATCAGACACTATAATTTTGAAGGTCAAAGATACACAAATACTAATGTCAGTTGTGTCCTAACATTCAACTGACCAGATATGTAGCATTTTTACTGCCATGGACTAAAAGTTCCAAGAATTAATATTTTGGCTTCCAGTTAAAAAAAGGAGCACTTATGACTTGCTGACTCCATTGTATTTATGTTTTTGGTTAAAATTGAATCTAAGCACATGCTTCAATGCTCTGATGAATTAGTAATATTTTTTTTAAGAAATAAATAATTATTTCAGCAAAACTAACAATTTCTATATTTCTGTTCAGACCCAGTTATTTGCAGCAAGTGTAAATCTAATGTGGCATTTTGAGTATAGCACTTAAATTAAAAGTTTGGTCTTGATAATCATCGCCCAGATTACTAATAGTAGGTATTAGTTTAATTTTCTACAATTTCAGGAAAGTGTCAAACCAACAGTATTATGGTCTGCAAACATCCCAATATTTATGTCCAACTAATTTTTACTAGACTAGATTTTGGGGATTTTTTCCCTCCCAAAAGTGAGTTAATCTTACTTATTTGCTTCAAAATATTAACATTCTTTGCCAGTTCATTTGAGGGTAGAAAATATGACTTGAGCTCTGTCCCCCTTATTTGATAATTTAATACTGATATTACTTATGTTATTAGTTTTACTGGAAAATCAAGGAGCAAGTTGCCGGAATCCAGCTGTGACCCCAGGGCAGGAACTTTCTGCCGGCTGTCACCTTCTGACAGTTCAGGCTGTTAATTACCTCCAACAGTTGGAGCACAAGCACCTCTCTGTCTGCCAGCTGGCAGCATCCGCCTCACACTGGCAGCCTGAGAAGATTTAAAACCTGTAACAAAAGGCTGCTATGTAAACAATTTATTGTATAATACACAATGGCAGCAGTAGACCCACACTGGGAATCAAAGGTAATCTCTGCGCTCAAAAGTAGTTAAGACTGGAAATGGTGCAAGCCCCTTCTTGCCTCTTTCTGTCCATCAGTGGACAAAACCTGAAGTCCAAAGTGAAACAGTATGAGCTGAGGTTTCTCAGACTCTGAATACTGGGGTCTCAGTGTCTGAATTGTTGCAGTACCATTGAACTATACCGATTACTTTAACATGTGAAAATAACACAGCAACACTTTAATTGCCTGGTGACATGCCGGTCACCAGCCAAGAGGAACTGCAAAAATCATATCTGAAGTTTTCTTCTCAGAAAATATATGCAGACTTCATGAGCGCATTCTCAGGTCCCCATGAGTCCTTAAAGTGGCACAAATGTTCCCTGGAACTTTAGCTCATACATAACAAGCTCATGATTATGCTTCTGAGGGAGCAGTGTAGCTGTGCTGCACATAAAACTTGTGAGCTGCTCAAAAGGTGTAAGAAGTAGGTTCCTTATCCCAAATTCATGAAAGGATTGTGATATGGACATGTGGAGCATGACTGCTCAGAGCATGCAGCTAAACTAGTGCTGGAGCCAGGCAATGGGGAACGTCCAAGAAGTGGCTTGCATTTCAGCTTCTGGAATAACTTATTTCATGTCTTTATTTGCCAATCATTTAAGTTGACAAAACTGAAACACTGGTTTCTCCTTAGCAGGGGCCAAAAATGTGCCCAAACCCTTTTTTTTTAGCTTCAGCTAAGTGGTTAGAGCACTTGCTGAGAGGCAGAGTTGGATTGCCATCCATCCCAAGCCTGAGAAGGTTCAAGCCCCCATCTCTCATTTGCCTGGAGAGCGGTCTGATAATTTCCAGGTGAGCTGGGGCCGCCAGACACCGAGAATTGCAAAACTGATTAAATCAAACAGAGCAAGAAGGAACATGAGTATAGAGCAGGATGAGATAGTCTTGCCTGGCAGGAAGGTGTTCTGGATCAGGTCCCTATTCTCTGTAATGCTCAGGTATTTTATGGGCTGGTTGCTTGGTGCAATAAGCACAGGGTTTCTGCAACAGAAATTTGTGGAGTTTCACAGTCCTGAGGCAAAAAAAATAATCATGAATTATCGGACAAATTCCAATTGTGTGTATATAAACTTGAATTGAATACACAAGATAAGGATTATTCTAATATTATTATTAGGTTTGCATATTCATTTTCAGAGTGTTCAGACATCTGCTGTTCCTCTGTCATACTTAGGCAAAGGATGTTAATACTGGTGATAAGCCAGATTTTCCTGGGCCCTTTAAATGGTATGATTAGAACAGCTGAAATCATTCTTAAACTGTAAGAAGCAAGTGGAGTAGTAAACTTCACATTTCAGAATAGGAAATAAGTGAAAAAGGAGATTTGTAATGAAATTAGTGCTGTGGAAATGTTTTTGAGTAATCATTACAAGACATCCTTTCTCTCTCTCTCTGTATCTTACTAGGCTTTTACTCAGAGTCAAAATAATACATTCCTTACTGTAAATATTATTTCTTACTTGGAAATGAAATTTCATGTCAGTGGTACATTTTCCATAGATATAACAATATTGTTTATTAAGTTTATTCTAAGAAAGATTACAGTTCATGTCCTTTGAAATGACTCCTAGAGAAAAGGAACAAATACCGGCTTATGGAAAAAAATACTCTTGATCTAGCAAGTCTTAGTGATTTCTATAGCAGAAGTGAGCCAGTTTCCCTAGTGTAGATACAGTTCCCAGTGTTTTCAAGTATTTCACCTAGCTCATCTTTTAGATAGACTTCAGTATAGAGTTTTCTTTTGAATATATTTTGGATCAGGCATGGAAACAGCTCTGTCTCCTCCATCCATTGCAGGCAAAGAGAAGTCTGAGCCAGAATAAACTGTCCAGGAAAAGGGGAGGCTGAAATATCAGCTTTGCAAAAATTAACAATAGCAGCCCAAGTACCACCTGCCTGATCTCCTGGTTTCTAAATGGATCTAAGCTTCCTAGGCCAGAGATGTCCACATTATTTTTAAAACGGAAACATTTGGGAATGGCTTTTATATCTCTAAAGAGCATGCAGTTTCACTACTATACTTGCAATTTGTGTATTCCTTACAGTCGTTTCAAAGCTACAGGCTTAATGATGCTTAATTGCAAAATATCCACTTAGACCAAATGGCTGCTGTGGTAGAATGTACCAGACTGTGATTTTGGCTACAATGGATCTTCCCAGTTTTTACACCAGTACAAACAGGAGCAACGTTTGGTCCACTGACTTCAGTGCAGAGCACTGGAAGGAATCCTAAAATGTATATATATTCTGAAGTTTGAAATGTAATGTACAAGGAAGACAAAAGTAACTTTAAATCAGTGTTTGATATGATTTATATGTACGAAGCATTGCTTATAAATTATTTGTACATTACTATTGGAGGACACTTTGCAAATGACTCCCAGAAATGCAACCAATTGCCAACATAAAGAAAGCCTGCCTTCACCACTAGCTGAGCCAAAGCAAGTTCCATTTCTTTGTATTTTCCTCTCTAAAGCTGTGGCAAACCTTTTGACAGTTCCCATTCCTGCAGGCAATTTCTCTCACAGTTAACTGCTTCACTGCTAGCCTGAAAGTCACATCTGCCCCATGTTGACGTATCACACGGATGCTCCCTTGAAGCCGGGGAAATGTCAGCAAGACATACCTGGTATCTATCATCAGCAGTCAGGCTATCAGATAACTTACTGGAACAAAACCATTTTAAAGTAATTTTACAAAATTTTCTATGGTTTTTCAAAGATCAGAAACACCCTGACAGTATAGC
Source organism: Pterocles gutturalis (assembly GCF_000699245.1). Lineage (NCBI taxonomy): Eukaryota > Metazoa > Chordata > Aves > Pterocliformes > Pteroclidae > Pterocles > Pterocles gutturalis. Next base: position 15,616 of record NW_010141064.1, read on the forward strand.
ATTTTCTTTCTTTTTATTCGAATAAATCTCTATTTTAATTGGCAGTAAAAATAGCAAATATAGAAATATGTCAGAGTGGTTCTTTTTGTAGTATTTTAACATATTATATAACATTTTCTAGAAGGCATTTTTTAGCTAATCTAGTCTCTTCTAGCCATTTTACTTGCAATGATAATTAAAGTACTGTTTATTTTGTTTGAAGATTTTTGTTTTCTGTTTTCCTTCACGAAATAGATTTCATTTGATTTCTGTTAGAATTCTTCTACTAGAAAAAATCACTTAGGCTATTTCATTATTTCATTGTAAAAATTAATAGTATTTTATTCATTGCATTTTTCTTTTTTTCCCCTAAAATAAATAGATATTACAGTCTATTTCACAGATACAGTACTAGGTTTTTAAGATGTTCTGATATTTGACCTCTTTGAAATTGCTTAAAACCTACATTTTTACATTTTCATTCATATCACTTATTTTTCTGTTTGAGGGTTGTTTTTTTTAATGGTGGCAACTCCCCTGTCTCCATCCCTCCTTTTTGCCCTGTGTTCCTGTCAGCTGTATCTTTGCACACACACCACCTATTTTTTCACACTGATCTCTTAATGTGGCTAATTTTATGCATCAAGTCTGGTCCCACTGAACTCTATTGTGTCTCTGAAGTTCACCACAGCATTGCTGACGATGCAGAACCGTGAATGCAGGGAGCATGTGTGTTCCTTGGCACTCGCTGTCTGAAGCCCATCATAACCCGTTGAGTGACAGCCCTGCAACATGAGTGAGCCTGGTGGCCTGGTCATCCTGTCTGATCAAGACATAAAATTCTGCACTTAAGATTGGAGGAGATGTGGCCTGTGGGGGTGGGATCCCCTCATTTCCCTTCTTTTGGGATTTCCAGCACCATAGAGCAGAGGGAAGTGAAGGAAAGAGAGGTCCAGGAGGAAGAGGCATTGCTCAGGCTTTCTTTGATCTGCTCCAGGTGAAGCTTTTCTGACCCAGGCAGAAGAGATCAAAGAAAGAAGCCAGAGCACTCCAGTATTTCATGACTGTAGAAAATACTGCCACAGAAGTGCCCCCATTTTATTTTGAAAATGTGCTCACCTTACATATAACCTATCATGGCACTTATTACTAAAACCAGATGATCACAAACTATTGATTATTTTATATACCTCCGTCAGGAAGGCATTAGCTGTATAGGGTCTCAGATAAAAAACCTGTGACTGGTACATGTAGAGCACAATAAAACCAGCAGAAACAAATTATAATAAATTGCACATCCATTATATTTCTAAAAATATCTTTTGCTTAAAGACATTCTAATTTCAAATCCTCAGTAATTTCAAATCTTGAGTAATCCAGTGATTAGTAGAAGACTTCCTTTGGTCATTAGTAAACTCTAACTCTTAATAATTCCGTTGGAGGCAGCAAACAAGGTGACGCATCACCACCTTCTTCAACTTGCAGTACTGAGTAGTCTTTCAGAAGTAGAGAAGTATAAGGCCTAAATCCTGGTTGCAGTATATGTGTTGTACTAAGCTACGTGCTGCATGCTTTATAGCCATAACTGGATAACTTTCTGCCCCAAAGGAGCCTCTAGCAAGGGCTTATCCTTGTGATTAGCTTCCCGCAGTGTGAGCAGTCCCACTGATCTCCATCGGCTCTTCGTGGACCTTGTCGGGATTTCTCGCAGTGATGGCACATCACATGTGGGACGTGCCTTTGGCACCAGCCCAGGAACAACCCCTTTGCTGAAAAGTCACAATAGCCTTGCTTATGTGGTTTGCCGGATATTTTTCCGTGCCTGGAGCTAATGGGCAACACCAGCAGCAAGACTGAGTGCTGGTTCCCCTCGAGTCAGAGAGAAGGGTGCCATCTACTGAGGCACTCGCATCCTGTCCTGCAGCGCACAGGGTTTTTCTCGAAAACCTTTCAGCTCTGCACTGAACTAGAAAGCTCATAAGACCAAAGTAAATCCATGAATTTGACGAAACTCATGAGAAGGAGCATTTCAGGAAGAGACACATTTGTTCAAGCTACTGTGTTATTCCATATGCTGTGTGCTAGGTAAGATTGAACAGCTTTATGATGAACAGGGATGTGATGCAAAAGATCATTTTGGCACATATGCTTTAAAATAACAAAATTCATTATAAACACCTGCCATTTACACTGTTATAGGATGGGATGAAGTTAATAGTTATCACGTAGTCATTTTAGTTGTTAACCCTGAATTTATTCTGTAATTTCATGGAATCTGGAGTTTCTATTAAGCCTCTGTTAAAATCCACTTTGTGATGATGGTTATACAGTGAATTATCATTTTATGTCATGCATGGAACCTTAAACCCATTATCCAGCAAATAGACTATAGAACTATTTCTGCTAACGCTTTTATCTGATACTACAAAATCCATCACTGTGATGTTGTGTATAACAAGGGTCACAAATAAACAGTGTATTTTGCTCTTGCAAGAACATTTTTGTAAGTTGTCTTCTAGTACTTTGATCAGTATGTTTCCTTCAAAAGCCAGATCTGTATTTTGCAGAACAGACTCGTTTCATTGGTATCTCTCTTCTTTAATGAGAAAAGGACACTAAAGACACTGGAGAGACAGAGCAAATACCTTTATATGTGACTGTGAGTAAATCACAGGCTGTATGTAAGCCCAACACATGCTTTCTGTTCATAATCCACAGGGGAGTGTACTAATCATGCATTTTTACTGCAGCTCTGTGTATCCAAACATTTGACCAGTTAAAATTATTGGAGATGTCAGGGAAAAAGATATATTTGCTGTTCTTACTTTCACCTCATCTTAGAACATAAAACCCTGTAAATAAAAGCTAATCTTGGCAAATCATGCAGAAAAAGTCAAAATCAAGTTGTCAAAGTAATAAACAGTCCAATACAGCTGACAGGTTTCTTTGTTACAAAATAATATACACGTCAGCTGTAAAAAAGATAGGCTGAGACCTAAATGGACTGTTTTTGAAACAGCAAGTTTGAAAAGTTCTTGTTCTCAGGATCCCATACAACTAACTATGATAAAGTTCAAAAGGAATTTTTGATGTTTTTTTTCCTAAACATTTTTCAGCAGCCTACCCTGATCTAACAATTTATTGCAGTCTGATAGATAGCAAAAGCAGAGAGGAACATTGGCTTTTGGGGATTTTTTTCTTTTATCAGTGAATGACAGCTGTTATTGGAAATGGTTCAAGCTTATGCTGTTTGTGTCTTTGTCATTCTTACCACCAGATTATGAAATAAATGCAGATTTTCTAATGCAGATGTAAATGCCATGACCGTGTTTGATACCAAGAAGTATTTATGGCAGATCAAATTGTTCACTGATGTTTTTGGACAGACTTTACAATCTGCAGGTTAAGTTAACAGAAGTTGTGAATTATATCTGAATGGCATTTATAAACAAGAGTCAAATTTATGCATGCAGGAGGATAGTGAGAAGTTTGAATAACAGTGTAAACATGTCTACTGCTAATATGGTCTTCCTTTGCTACTCACTGGTAGGATTCTTTTTTCAAGATAGATAAGTCTCTAACCAGGTATGTGTCAATTGATTTAAGCTTCCAAATAAGAGAGCGCTGCACTTGTTATTCCAGAGGTCACCTGCTGGTAAAAGTACTTTTTTTTCAGACTTTCATAGTGTATCGCCACTTCTTTAGTGCAGCTAAACAGTGTTCAAAATATTTAAAGCCAAGTTCATGTTTCTGAATAAGTGCCTGGAGAAAAACAATTTAGTTTAGAAGTGGTATGCCTTAAGTGTTTCTTGTTGTTTGATATTATCACTTACAGTTTTGCAACAGAGGATTGAATGCTCTTTTCTGAAAGAGCAGTGAAGAAATAAGAGTTGAGCATGCCTGTTAAAAAGTTTAAGTGGAATATTTTCTGTTTTCATTATTGTTTTTGTATTATTACAGAGTTTCTGAGCTCACAGAATCTCTATTGTGAGTCACTAGACAAAAATGCAACAAAAGGCAGTACCTATTCAATGCACCTTGTAATGATTTGTGGTTTGGTTTGTTTTGTTTTGTTTTGTTTTGTTTTGTTTTTAATGCTGCCTGCACCAAAACTGTGAAGAGTCATCACAGATTTAATGCAGTCTGACTGGTCTACCTCTAGAGAAAGATGTTGATTCCATAGTCTGGCCATTACCAAATGATATTTTTAAGAAATTGTTTTAAGTTGTCAATAAGAAAATAATCAAGAAAGTATTGCCCTCCCATTTCCTAGTTAAATATGAACAATATGCAGTGAACTTTGTGGCCTATTGCGTGCATAGGGGGCTATGAATCATGAACTCCAGTATTTTAACTCTGTTTTTTATATTTAGTCATTGTTTGTCTTAGGGCACAGAATTATGGCGCTCCATACTTTACTTTTTGTATATTTAAGAAAAGGGAGAGATGGCAACAGTGTACTTACCCACCTCCCTTTTTAAGGGGTGATCAGTTAATGCTGCTACAACACTTTGAAGATAGGCTTTCCAGAACTTAAATATGATTAGACATTTATACAGATAATAAACCATCCATACTTACTTAGGATAAGATATGGGGGATTTAAAATACTCAAGTTTCCTGGCATAGCTAACTGCTTAAGATTAAGAGGGAAACCTTTCCTAGCGGCAGGTTATTATTCAGGGTATTACACTTGGTGGTTATGGGGTAGCTTGCATGTTTCTTTGAAGCATCACACACAGTTGACTGCAGCAGGATACTAGGTTAAACAAACTGCTCTCCTCGATGACAATGACAGGTCTTAGTCTTTTGTGTTTCTAGATCCTCCTTGGCTGATGGATATGTACTCTTTTGCTTCTATGTGCCTCAGTAAGATGCACAATGTACCTGGGTATGGCCACACCATACAGCTAAGACATGTCCCACTTTGTCAAGCCCCTAGGTACTTCAGATTTTCACATTTGTTATATGAAACTTTAAAGCTTGTTGTTCTGATTTGGTTCAGTGGACATAATTAAAGTAAAAAGAGATGTACTAATTAAAATTTCGTAAAGCAACCCAAGGCCCTTTGGCTGAACTAGAGAGTAATTAGACAAGCAATTGTGGTGACAGATTTGGGGTTGGGTTGTCTCCACTAACAGAACCAAAACAGCACACCTGAGTATCCCACTGACATACCCCAACCATTGCCTGCCCATTTTGGGGGGTGGGTTAAACCCCAGCAGGTTGGCAGAGAAGACCTTAGGCCACCTTGTGTCACTGACTGCAATGCCTGTGAGCTGGTCACTTGCCATTTTGTGGCTAGAGTAGGCAATGCAGAACCTGTTTGAAAGCGGTTTCCTAGGATGTACTGAAACAGTAAAATTGCTGCCAGAACAAAGTAATTTGTTGGGCTATTTTGAGCAAAATAAAAAAGTAAACAATAGATATGGGTTTACTACTAACAAGAACATTCCTCCTTGAGAAAACACTGTTTGCAGATTTGCCCTTTTATTTTTAAATACACACAACTACATGCAGTTCGTGTGTGGTTTGTAAGCATGTGTTAGTGTAATAACTACTTAAATTCAGGGCTGATTATTTTTTTAAACTTGCTTATCAGAAAACCTGTCTTATTTATTTTTTATTCGGTTTATAGTTTCTGTTTTACAGTCTTATTGTATC
>NW_010141064.1:21298-40570 GCF_000699245.1 Pterocles gutturalis
ATAAATATATCTATATATACATGCAGAGAGAGCAAAATAATCACTCATGAGAAATCTTGAAACCTTTTTCCTTCCCTAAACAGCAACAAGAGATTTAGATTTATAAATCTGGGCTGGGAGGCAGAACACTACCACACGACAGCAGTGAAGTTACGCAGATAAATTTTTCAGTTCTTTTATCTAGTAAACATCCTAATGATCAACATCAAAGGCTGAAAAAAAGAAGCCCTTCTTCTCTTTTGTGCCAGATTGAGAAAGAGTGGGCTCTTTTACATCTCATATGGGAGATATGAGGAGCCTTTGAATGGATCATTGCTTTTTATGAGTAGTAATGAGGTGAGAAATATTCTAGTGTGTGGCACAGGCCTTCATTAAAAGCGTGAAACAGAATGGCTTATGGTTAAAAGGAGTAATTTGTTCTAACATACTTGCTAAATTGTGCTGTAACCGTGCCAGGTCACTGGACTTCATTTTCCATAGGATTCCCGAATGCGTTTGTGTGTAATTATTCTGCCTGTACAGAGTTCAGGGATTTTTCCAATGGCTTGTGCTAACTAGTTGACAACACTCATTCCTTTACTGGAAACTTCTCTAAATGCTGTATTTTAAGAGGTGTGGAAGAGCCCATATTCTGTTGCTCAAGCTTATATTTCCTCAAAAGAACAAGAACCAGCAAGCCAACATAAAACAATCGTGACTGATCTGAAGGCCTTACTAACACAATGAAAAAGCAGAAAAAACATCTCTGCAGTTTCCATCCCTGGTCTTCCAGGACTTTATCAGAGAGATCCATGCAAACCAAAGGCAACTAAGCTGCTACATACTGCTGTCTCTGACAGTAGCATGTTTGAGCAGCCTGGCTTCCTAAAGCACTGCTCAGCCACTCCTCACATCACAGCTGATGGCAAGCAACCATGGTCGTCACTTTGGAAAATCAGTCACTTGTATTCTGGTGCTGCTGAGAAACATGATAATAATTATGCAGCAGCACAGATAACACAATGCGCAAATGCGTTTCCAAGTTCTCATTCCTGTCATGCCTGAAGAGAGGAAACTCAAATATATATGCAGTACAAATATCTGCCCGAGTAATTTTTTTCAGAGGACAGAAAGAGGGATGGTGCCAGGGACGCGTACTCTTGAACTGTGAAGGACTGGAATAACTTACACTGGCAAAGGAATGGTTTTTCCAGTGCAGGTTATATGCACAATAGGAGTTCTTTTGTCAGCAAAACACTCATAGCATCCAGATCTGACCTTCAGGCATTAAAACCACACAATCTGTGGAGGATTATGCATCCAGTTGGCGGCAGAATAAGGAAGAGAATGCAGACTACAGCCTTCCCCTGCTCCAGTCACTGCTTCGCGCTGCTGCTCTGCTCTCTAAACATTGCTCTGTTCCCAGCACTGACAGAGAAACTGCCTTCAGTCTTTGCCATGCAAAAAGAAGAGGCAGATATGAGCTTTAAGCTTGATCCAGCGAAGGAGTAGTAGCTGATCAGGAGATTTTCTACAAAGCTTCTTTAAGAGGAAGTGCCAATTCATCTCAATAAAAAATCGCAGAAATGATCAGCTTCAGTTTATGTCTTTTAAAACAAACAAAAAGAAAAGTGAGGCAAAATCAAAACAGACAATATATCTTTTTTTTTTTTTTTTAATTTGTCCTCATTTTAGGACAAATAGCAATGCTTAAAAAGAAAAAAAATCTTATCAAAACATTTTAATTAACTCAAGCCAAGCTTTTGTTTGGAATGCCCACTGATGAAAATTTATGAGATTTCAACTTTTTGCCCTGAGTCAGAGCAGGAAAATGTTTGAAATCTCAAAACCATTTTGTCCTTAGCTTTGAACTAAGTGAAAGGACGAGACTGTGTGTGTGTGTGTGTGTGCGCGCGCGCGTCTGTGTTTGGCAGCAATTAAAATACGAGAGCTGTGCTTAGAGCCATATGCTTCCTCAGAAACTGATAAAAGTTGCATGTGTGTAACTGATGGAGAATTTGTCCTGTAATGTTAAGACAGCTGAGTTAAGTACAGGGGTTTCTTTAAATCAGCTTACTATTTCTTCCTGTACACATCAGGACTGGTTAGTCCACTTTAACTGATTTAGACAAACAAAAAACCAGAGAGATAATTTTGTGAAGAACACATTAAATCCAGCCTTATTACTGTTTATCTTCTGAGCGTCAGTCACTTAGAAACCTGAGAAGCAGACGAATTAATTTGTCCACATATTTTCCAACCATATTGCAAAATATAGAAGACTTCGATGTTTTATGTTGATCAGTAAGTGCTGGGAACATTCCTCATAATCGTCTTCACAAAGTTTTGTTTTAAAATGTTAGTGACAATGATTTAAATTGTTTGTCTCAATGATGTGAAAAAAAATAGAATAAAGCATGGAAGTACAGTCTGCTTTACTTAAACAGACACTCCCCCAAAGTGTATGTATATATATGAGCATGTGTATGTATATATGTTAGTGCATATATATTATTATATATGTGTATATATTATTATATAATGTACACATATTACATTGTTTGAACAGGCAACAAAATACAATGCTAGATTTTCCTATATGTTAGATTGTTTTTCCTACTTCATACAGAGAGGATAAGCGACAGGACAAAGACTGGGTAGTATGTCAATAGATATCTGGATATCGTGAGTCCAGCCAGCAACTATATTTCCTCCCTGAGTATAAGTGAGAAAACTCATCCGGGTTCTTAAAGCGATCGGGTGAACTCAGGTTGTTGTAAAGGTTTCAAAAGATGCCTCTGACAAATGTCGTCTACTTGCTTATTGGGAAGATCTGAATGTCCTGGCATTGAAAGATCTTCATGGGATGAATAACAAGATAAATATGCCTTCAAGCTAGATTAACCAGAATGCTTATATCCATACACTCTAAAGTTATGGTATTAATAGATATTGTCAGTTGTTGTGTGTTGGGAATCACAATTTTTAACATACATTTTGGCACCAATGCCTTCTCTATGGTTTTAAATAGTGTTCGAAATGAGATCTCTGGTTTTTATTGCTGTCTTAGGAGTTAGGTCTGCAAAGACAGGTTTGTCCACCTTGCAAACACCATAGAGTTTGGGCTGCAATTACAGTTAAAATGCATTTTAAACCAAAACTGACTTGAATACAATGTTATTAAGCTGCCAGTAGTGCCTAACCTTCCCTTTTCTCCCACTTCAGCTGCAGACTGGCTTTGAAACTATTTGTTTGAAATAGTTAATTCTGTGAATAATTGCTTAATTGATAGTTGCTTAAAAGGGGAGAAAATAAAGATGAGCAAACCAAAATCACTTAAGGCTAATTGGGAAAGAGGAACATGCAATACCCCATAAATATAACTACCAGAAGGCAGTGTCCTGACCACAATTTGGAGCTCTAGAGCAAACTTTAACCATGGAAGAGATGAAGATGTAGAAAATGTTGGTCCAAATCCTGCCCTGATCTTCTAGAAGGCATTCCAATATATTTTTGTTACACAGAAACTAAGGTTTTTAAGTTGGCAAGGACTGTCGGCTTCTGATAAGAGGAGTGTAAATGCTGCTATTAATGTCTTCTTTATTATTAAACAAGCAGTAATACAAGCATTGTAAAGAGAGTGAGTCTTGCCCTGTGCCTCTTTTTTCTCTTCTGTCATTTGTCCTCATATTTCTTGCTTCATGGGACCTAGCAGGGATGATTAAAAAAAAAGCAATATCAAAAGCGAAATAAATTTACAGTGGGTCTAGTCTCCACGCTGTTTTTAGGAATCTGTGTCAAGGTCCCTTTATCCCTATCTACTCATAAAGCATCATGCAGAAGAGGAGCACGTATGTCCACTATGTTTTTCTCAGACAGTTCCATTACAACCAAAATCCTGCTTCTTTCTTCCCATTACATGAGTCCTGGGCACAACCCAGAGTCAACCTAGCATTCAGGGATAAATTATGGAAAGCAAGGATATGTGTCCTCCTTATTCCTCTAATTTGGTACAGAGCTGGATTTCAAATTTATGTTATTTTTTTCCCAGTACAAATTTCTCAAGACGACAGTTGCATTCTTTAAGGTGACTGACTGCATACTTCTGCTGAAAGTTTTATTTATTTGCCTTCTTCCAATGTCTCTTGCCTTCAGACACAGGACAAATCTTCATCTGGCAGGCCAGGCTCCATTCAGGCTTTCCAGGGTTGCTTTTTGGGTTTTGGGGCCCAGTGCTGCAACATGACTCCTGCAGGGAGCTGCAGCTTTGCTTCTCGTTAATGTCCATGCATTGCCAGAATCTCTGATTTACTTGCCCAAAATTTCCTTGCCGTCTGAAAGGCCTGAGTGTAAGTACTTTTCAGTCCAGTTTGCCAGTGTAATTCTTCTCAGATATAAGAAATTTAACAGAGTTTTGGATAAGAAGTTTAATTTCTTGCCTTTCTCCTCCATGCAGGCATATGGGGCAGATCTCATCCAAGCTAAGAGCCATGCAGGTGTGGAGCTATATGCACTCCAGTGATCTCCTGTAACTACATGTTGTGTAGTTTTAATGACCTGCTGAAACAGTAGGAGGAAAGGATGAGGGGACCAGAGTAAGACTTAGAACATCATATAGTTTCAACCATAAACAAGTTATCTCTACCTTGGTATTAAACTTTTCTTTTTGGAACTTATAAAAGCTTGCTTTGCATAAAGAAATTTATTTTGTCAATTCTGGAAAAGCTGAAACTATGTCCTGCCAAATAGGAAGATTCTCTGTTAAATTTAGGATTAAACCTAAGCCTATTGCTGAGCACTCAGAGGTACCAGAGGCTGGAGTTGGGTAGATAAACAACCAAAACAATCTCGCTCTCCGACCCACCAGGGGCAAAAGACATCACCTGTCTGAACGGAAGCTGGAGGCCAGGATTCTCTGTCAGTTTTCTGTGCTTAAAGATACATCTAAAGCAAACAAACCTTGATGTCTGTGCATGTGGGTAGTGCTGAAATTTCACCAGTGTGTTATTCCTCTAATTAGGTTCCCCAAAGTGTGGAGTGCAATGAGAAAAATAAGTCATGGCGCTAACTAGAAGTGTGAAACGGAAGTGTAGCTACAAGAAATGGAAATTATTCCAAAAGGAATAATTTTCCAAAACTATTGTTCAGTTAACAAATACAATAAAAATGTGACAGTCAGTGAAAGGGAGAATTACTGCTGCTTTTTGCTTTTAAGGTCAACCGAATCAAATGAGGACAGCTCAAGCTTTAAATCCAAGGGATGTGTGCCCTTCTGCTGATTGCACACAGCTCCCTTTGCTACTAGTGAGAGTAAAATGGACTTACTCAGAAATAAAAGGCTCCTCCTTTGTTATTGTTCATACCACTTCTAATATTATTATCCACTTATAAGTGCATTTAGACCTATACATCAGAAAGTGCAAGGCCCATTCCTCAGATACTTTGAAACAAAAGTATATGTACCTTGGATTATATAACATATCACGCATATTTAACTCACCCTTAGGTTTCTGTCTTGGACTTCTTTTCAGTATATTTAGATAAAAATTAAGTGTAAAATTAGAAAAATAGAAATGATAATATTTTAGAATGTGTTAGAATATTAGAAAGCCTAACCCTTCTGCATTGTAAGAAAATATTTCAAACAATGCTGCGTTAATCTTGCTGATGCTGGTGTATAGTAAGAGAACACTACTTTTAGTAAGTCGAGTGGATATGAGACAAACCTTAGAATCCAACAGCACTGTCTAAAAAAGTCTGCTATTCTACATGCAGTCTTGACAGTGGCCGTATAGTGTATTTGGTTTTTAGACTGTTGTTTTGTGAACATCCTGCCAACAGAGCATGAACCTCTTGTACATCTTAAGCCCAATTTAAACAGAAAATCTCCCATTGCTCCCAAACGTCTATATTAATAAACTGTGTAAACAAAACATTTGTGGATACCTCACTGGGTCTGAAGTCTTGCTGCACTGTTGCTGATTAAGGAGTCTCTTTACTTAGCATTTGTCTTTCACATTTATTTTTCAAAGTATTTCCGTAACAGGCCAATGTGACTGAAGTTTCCTGACCCTCTGCCAATCACAATATAACCTTCAAAGGAAAGAGATAACCTCCCACTGAAGTAAGCAACAAAGAAATGTTCTTCAGAAGAAAATCCAGTAAAATTCAAATATGGAGTGCAAAAGTGGAACTGCTTTTGAGAGCCAAGTACTGATATTAATTTAACTCTTTAACTGATTAGCCCAGTAGCGAAGGGACTGATTTAAATCAGAGTTACACCTACCCAACGTGCTGCAGGAAGCAAAAGCAGGGTGAGATAAGACCTTCTGGGGCAGATACTTTGAAAGGCAGTGAGAAGTAAGGATCTTTCAGCTAGGACTGCTTGATGTTTATCAAATGGGAAGAGCTGAGATAAGCAGGACCTCAATCCTTGTTTGTGTTAGAACTGAGTGAGCAGTGAAGATTTGGTCTCTTGAGGTATTCTGATACACTGATATTTGTTCTCATCCCAAATTGTAATGAAATTTGGATCACGTTTTGTGGGTGTTTTTTCTTTTTTGAATTAACAATTCCAAATGAACATGATTTTGAAATGATGAATTGTTTTGACTGCATTTGCTTGTCATGCTGCATCACCTCATGAGCGTGGTAACCCAGATCCTTTGTGCCCAAATTCTTTTCATGGCCAGGTTTTCTGTCTGGATGACATTTCTTTTCAGGCACCGGATATATCATATCTTGATCAAAGGAATGACTGCAGAGAATAATCGAAAGTATCTCAGGAAGTGCTACTCCTATGACAGCACCTATGACAATGATGCATCTCCATTTATAACCTTCAGACAAAGATGATAACCTCCCCCTGATATAAGTAACCAAAACAGCGTTCTTTGGAAGGAAATTCAATTGACAGAAAACAATTTTTTTTGTGTGATTTACAGAAGTTTCACAGGGTAATTTCCACTGAGTGTATTTTTTTATCTGTGTCTTCTCCCTAGATAAATAGCAAAATGATGGTGTTTAACTGGTGAGAAACTCAGCTCATTTCAAGCACTATAGTTGATGGTACTATCAAATAACCACCAGAGGCTTTATCTATTTTCAGGATTAATTTTTACACTTTTTTTGTGAATGGCATTTACATAGCTTCCTAGAAACTCCACCTTTTGGGCTGAAAGTTGAAACTCTTTGTCTTTGCTCCATGGTGGTCAATTCTTTTTTATTTTGTTTAAATTCTGAACAGAAACAACTCAGAATCAGGCTGTGGATGGCCCTTAAACAAAGCATAGGCAACGACATCTTTTCTGCTTTTTAGTAGCTTCCAGGAGCGTGTGTGTTCATTTGGAATATGGGTCTGTAATTTTTGCTCACATCCTCACTATCTTCTTTGAGTAGAGGAAAATTAATTAGTCATCCTTGTTAAACGTCACAATAACATACCATTGTTTTAACCAACATCAGCCTTGATTTACAAATGTAAAACCAAAGAAGAACCTACTGTCCTTCTTGCCTAATATTTGGTCTAAGTTTCTGAGCAAAGTGCCATGTTCCCTCACATGAATCAAATGGTATTTTATTTATGTGGGTCTGGTGCTTGCTGAAGTCTGAAGGAGGAAGAATGAAGAGATACCCCACAATAAATGATAGTTCAGAAGTTAGCTGATTGTGATCATAGAATCATTATTGTCTGGATAATTGTTTTGCTCAGTGGAAGTTAGTAATGTTTTATTTTGCACACTAAAAATGCAGATTAATTTACTTTTTTTAACAAACTTCTTTGATGAATGAATACACTTAATCACCAGCTTTGTGGTAGGAAAGTTGTCTCATCCTTTAACAGAAGCTAACTGGGCAGATTTAATACAGTGTTATGACAAATGTTTAAAATTAGATATTGTGCTTCATTTTTTTCCCTTGTTCGGCTTTCACGAAGACCACTTAAAGTTCTGTTTTGGTATTAAAAGTAAGGGAATAAGGAAGGAGAAAAGGAGAAGAAATCCAAGCTTGTATCTTTAAAGCTCTGGAATGGTGTAAATTATTACAGTGGTTTCACATTTTCATGGGATCAAGGCAACAACAGTAAGCTCATAAAACAGATACCACTAATTATGCAGAGGAGAAGTCATAAAGTCACTGGTGGAAGCATGTTTTATATTCATGAACACATCATTAAAATTTTAAGACGCACTATCAAATTCTACATTTTAATACTACACCCAACAGCATTAAACCCTCCCAACAAGAAAATCAGATTGTTTAATGATCATGTTTGTCACACAGGTTTTATATGTCTGCCATTGAAGCAGATGTGGACTTTTCTGTTGCTGGACAGCTTTTATCACTGGACAATTTAAAATAATTTTTATCCAAACAGTTTATAGAAAAATTAAATACAATAAAAAGAAAAGAGAATCACCAAAAAGTTAGGAATGTTTAATTGCAGAAATATTTAATTTTATGCAATCACATAAAAATCTTTTTATAGCATTGTCAATTTGTTTTAAATTCTCTTGTATTTTTTTTTTTAATATTAGTCATTTTAAAGTAAAAGGATAGTGATTCAGGCAGGCTACAACCCAGCATGCAAATATTAGGTATTTTAAAGTAATATTTAAATTAAATGTGGCTTTGACATAGCCATTTAAATTAAGGGAAAATCTAATAAAAGACATTTCAGGCTCAGCTGTTTGGGTGAATCCCTTGGAAGACCGAAGAGTGTCCCGAGTGACTTTCATTACTGTCATGAAGTGACTGTAGGCCACTGTGAAAGCACACATATGAATTTTAAGAGTCCAAATCCTTTGATATAGAAAAGGGGGCAACAGATGGTAAATAGGTGGATTCGTGTTGAGACATCAACTGTTTAAAGCTGATTCTTGTAACCTATAACAAAGACTTCTATTTGTGGGTTTGGACTGACAGATGCGAATAGCTGTGTAGTTGCACATTCATAAGTGATGTCCCTCCCATACCTCCGGTTGAACAATGCACGCAGTCTTACTGCTCCCTTCACTTCAGAGTCAACTGTGTTGCTTCTGGCATTTGGGACCTCTAGAAATAACTCCCCCTCTAGAAAGAGTGGGTGCAGCCAAGCAAATTAAGAGTCATTCTTATTTACCAGTGTTAGTAACTAAAAACTCAAATAATTAATGCTGCATTTAAAGGACAGATTTTTAACATTTAACAACAATTTTTTGTTAAAACCTTATTAAGAGAATTAAACAGGTCTATGTCTAGTTAGTTACTGTATGATGTCCAGGTACAAGCTAATAGCATAGTTAAACATTTATCTGACAAAACGTCAAGTGAGAGTTTCAATTATTAACATAAAATTGCTAAGCTGAATTCTGTTAGGACTCGGTGAAGACTTCTGCCTAAAAAAAAAAATCAATGGCCCAATGTGGTCTAACATTAGGTCTTTTCTAAACCTTCCTTTCTCCAGAGCCAATATTTGGCCTACACTATCTGCCAGCATCTTTTTAATGAGAAGCACACATCTAAAACCTCTCACAGCTCTCAAAATTTAGGAGTAAATATTTTTAAATTGAAACCGTATGCTAAGCAGTGCAGATTTGCTGGTGCAGATGTTATTTTTGGCTCATTTTCTTTAACTGATTCGTAACCAATATACTTCAGCCTATGTTTCCACATTTATTATTATTCTGAATACCACAGATATGGTGAAAGACATTACTAACAAGATATCTCAAGATATTTTAGGCAGTTTTGTACTTAGCAGCAAAATTGACACTAAAATTCTGTGAATAAGATATATCCTCAGGACACCATAAACACCAAAAGGGAGAGAAAAGCTAAAATGGTGATAAAGATGACTTAAATAGAAAATGGGACAAGAAGGACCATTTTTAAATTAAATTCTACATTCCCCCTCTCTCAGGAAGCTCACACAATCCTTTGGCATTTAATTCCTGATTGCACTATGCAGGTCTGCGAGAACAGTACAAATATGTCAGCTTTTGGATTTTTTGTTGATGGAACCCCCACATTCATTCTAATTATTTAGGATTCATAATAATGTCTGGTTTTGCTGTTTAAAGTCATGCCCGATACCAACAGTGTAATTCTTGTCTGGAAGAAACTGAAGTCTCTGGTGAAAGTCACAGTTTTCCACACTCCACTAATTCTTAATTAATTTAGAATGAGTTCATTCTCTAGATATGACGGACCTGTTGTCAGCATTATTATATTGGCCAATGGTTTATTAAAGAATGGATCATGAAATTTTTTTTCCATAAATTGACCTAATTATCCGTATTCCTTCAAATGTTGACTATTCTTGGGTTCTTGAAACCATGTTATCTTGGAAGAACATGGGCATCTTTATTGGTCATGGATGGAAAAACACTAACACATTTTTTGGATTTCAAAAATTAAGATCAACTCAGGCTAACATTCAGAGTGGGTAGTATGGTGACAGAAGGCTTAAAGCACAGGGATGCTGCCCATGCCACTTACAATGGTCTGTTCATAGATTTTCCTTAGAGTCCAAAATGGCCAGTTCATTTCTAGTTCAAGCATGAACACATTTTCTTCTTTGAGCTATATTTAAATAAAGTGAACAGGTTTTGACTCTGTGTGGTTATGCTATTCTTACTGCTGGGAGGAACTACTCTGTAAATAAATATTTTTAATTTGCATACAATGTAGGGTTAATATGGGGCCAATTTTTAGCCCAGAACTTACTTACAGAATTAAATACTAAACAACTATGATGCTGGGCAAAAGGATTTTTTTTCAGCAAGCCAAGTAATGTGAAATTTGAGAATGAGAAGCTCCTCAGCCACAGACATGACAAAATAGTAGATTAAAGTAAATTATACATGAGCTTCTACAGGGATTCTGAACACAGGTTTAGAAAAATGTCTGGACACCAAGAATTCAATTCACCAAACATCTTCTAATTTTGTATACTACTATGATAAGGAGGCCCACAACTGCTAGAGAACTGATCAAGGCATTAAGCAGCAAATGCAGCTTTCGCAGGATCAGGTCATCTGGCAGAACTGCTTAGTGTTTGCATAGTTCCCATTTTTACGTCTCGAAACATTTTTGTTTTAGGTCTTTCTGTTAAGTTTCACCAATTATTATCTTAGACCTGTATAGGATACTTTCTTATCCTTGATGCTGATACTGTAACTCTGTAACTTTTCAAAATTTCTTTAATTACTAGAAAGTGATAAAGTAGAAAAACTAAGTTGTTCTGGGGTTCTTACATATTTAGAAATGATTTTCCCAAAATTGTGGATGTTTTGTAGTGTGTCATATTTTTTTTGAAAAGAAACAAAACCCGAACCTGCAGGTCATTCATTTTTATTGCCCTCTGGAACAAACCAGAAACATGCAAGTGATGGAAAATGTCAAAAACAACAATTTCACTGAATTGTTTAAAAAGTCCTGATATTTTGGTGAGAAAAGTTTCGGAAAAAAGGTTTTGAATGACGTGTTTACAGACTGTCATTCTATAACCAGGAGGATAAATATTTTAAACAGATAATTTCCTTTACCAAATCTAATAATGACACCCTGCTAGAGACACTAGCTGATCAGTCAGGAACTAAATCTAGGCATAATTTATCAGACAAAATTAATTAAATAGATTTTTTGTTGTATATTGCACAAAACCAAACTCTATAATTGGGATTAATTGCTACCTTCATCAGTTTTAGCAAGGTCAAGAATTAAGTAGGATTGGAGAATGAGATGACATCTCATTGCAATTCTGCTCCCACTGAAACCTTTAGCTGTCAAATTCACAATTGTGGGTTTCACAGGAAATTGCCAAAAAGTAAGTTTTGATGCTGTACAGTATTATCCATGCCTCAGTTAACGTAACTGTGAAATAGTCAGACCTTAACGGAATACCTTTTTTGAAATGCAATGTGAAAATTGTATTAACATAGAATTTTTTCCATGTTTTGTTGTTTTTTATTTCAGGACAGGAACTAAAGATGAAAAATCAACCACATTTAAAAGAAAAAAGATAGAGGAAGATTATTTCTTTATGTTTGTATGAAGAAAAAGCTTGAAGTTAATATGGCTAGCTGAAAATTTAATATAAAAACTCTTCTTTTATGGAAAAATGCTTTATGATTTCAACTTCTAATGAAAATGCCCCTAAACAAAACATTTTCAGCCAAAAACTTGTCTGGTTTTGGTTATTTGGGAAGGAGGAGGCAGAGGAAGAATTAAAGTTTTACAATATGGGTCTCGAAGAGCTCTTCTGCACTTGGTTATGTATATTTAAGACATATCTCCCTCCTGGCATGATTTGCAACACAATAATGGAGCAATGTTGAGAAACCCATGCTATTGCTCTCTACTTAAATTCCCAGAATTGTCAATCTGGCAGCTCTCACACAACATCTACATAATTTTTAAATTACAGACAATTATACAAAACCCTTCTCCATCAAAGGATCAGTTTCCTTCCCCACCCTCCCCCTGAAGTCAATAGCAAAGCTTCCTTTCTCAACAGTGCAAACAAAAGTGTCTTGCTTATACTTACAGAAGAGCATTGTATGCTTAAAATTGTTATGTTTTTTGGTTTTGCCTGATACTATGGTATTCAACAAAGTATGTTAGTAATGGGGATGCTATAAACAGTAGCTATGAAGTCTTTGATGGTAAGCACTGTTCAGGGAGAATGTATGTGGTGACCATTTATAGAATGCTAAGAAATAAACAGGTAACAACGGATTTTTGGGTTTGTAAAACTGCAGACTCCCGTGACTTGAGATGAAAAGAAGTTTACCAGGAAAATTATTGATGGTTTTGGTTTGGTGTTTTTTTTTTGTTTTTTTGCTTTTTTGTTTTTTTGGTTTTTTTTTTTTTTTCTGATGAGGTAAAATCTGCACTTTCCTAAGTGAATGTAAATTGTAGTTGTCAAACACGGGAACACAGTTTCCCTAGTGCCTCCTTTCTTTCTCCATCAGCCCTTCAGCTGTATGAGAATTACATTCTTTGCAACTCTTAGCGTGAGACAACACAGGATTGCTCTTATCTGTCACTGGTACTGTGAATTTTTTTAACCAAATTGTAGACAGGTGCAAATACAGATGACTTACTGCCCATTTCATTCCAGACAGCAATGTAAGCATGTGTGCGTATGTATATATAGTATACAGTGTTTATGTGTAGGTCCATGTACGCACACATATATTGTGACTCATGTTTGGCATGTACCTGTGAGACAAACAAGTGACAGAGAGAAGTTGATTGCTTTTCCTGTCTTTTTATATAATGATTCACAAAAGCGTTTAGTTATAAAAAGATAAATCCAAATGCTTTTTCTTTTGCAACTGTTCATACAAAAAAGGAAGACAAACAAACCCAGCAAGTTTTCTTTGATTTTACTGCAGGATACATGCTCAGTTACTCTTCTTGTGATGAATAAATAATGCCCACAGTGCTGTGTAGCAGTGGACCTTGCCCCTTTTTGTAGTTAACCAGTGAAAAAAGCTGCATCTGCTTATTCTCAGACATTAATACAGCTAAAGGAATAAGACATCAGAGGCCTGCGAATGAGAAGGTCTTTTTAAATTTACAAAGCATTTGCTCCTGAATCTACCTCAGCCAGTTTGGGGAAAGCGCTTTTGGCACCAAGTCACCCTTCAGGGAAAGACTGATAATGATCACTAAAGACATACTATGGGCTCCTGCCTCACTCACTTCAAAGGCCTTCCCTCTTAATCAACATTAAATCATCATTTTGCCTTGGATATAGGGACAGCTGTACACAATCTATTTGTTTTAAAACAGATTAGGAATGGTTTTTCTGCCAGAGTATAAGCTGCACGATAAATGTACTTTAAAGACATAACTAGGAAAAACATTGCTCCCTTCGTTAGCTAGATCCCAATACTAAGTGAGAACATATAACATTGTCTCAGGGCTGGATCCTTCTTCAGTTGTTTGGCAATCTCCAAAAGCACTTATGAAATAGGACAAGTTAAAAAAATCAAGTGCATGTTGATCTTACCTGTGCTTTCTGTCAAGGTGTCCATGAATGACAATAGTCATAAGAAAAGATCTAGAAGATCCTATGTTTTCTTCTTCCCTTTTTTTAACCTTAGAGTTACCCTATTTCATCCTGACAGTCTCACAAGGTGACAACAAAGGCCTTTTATTACCCAATTAAAAGCTGATAGTCAGGTAGTTGTTAAATAATTAAGTAAAGGCCCTAAATTACAGGGGAAAATAATCCCTCCTCTAGATCCATACTGGAGATATTTTTTACATAGTTGCTAAGCATCTCTCTACAAACCGTTTCCTTACAAGATACAAATGCATTGACGTGCACACGATTTAAAAGAAAAGGCTAGAAACAAGGCATATTTCCAGAATAAGACAGTATGTATTGGACAGCAGTGGTTCCAGAAAAATATTTGAGGTTCAGAATGAGTACCCAAAAGAACACCATTCCCAGTACAACTTTGCGGTCAAACAAAATACTCAGTTTTAGCATGTGTAGAGAGACTATTCATAATGGAAGACTGTAATGAGTCCTGTTGTCCACTTTTAAAAAATATATTGAAAAATTTAAATGGGCATATAAAAGTATTACAAAGAATATGTCTCACAGCAAGAAACTTGGAATGTTCAAGTAATATTCTGTCGTATTTTTCCAAAAAACCAAGAAGATCAACAAGCAACTTGATTGTATGACACTAGTTCCTTTATGGAGAGAAAACAGTGTTTGTAATCCTTCACATACCAGAGAAATACAAAAAGAATTTAAGAGAGTGGAAGCTGAAGTGAGACAAATTCAAACAAAAAATGAAGTCCAGCTTCTAAGAGGGACCAGTAGAAAAATCTGTCAAATGAACTGGCCCCTTCTGCACTTGTTCCCTCTCTTGCTGTCTTTAGGCCAACATCAGCCACCCTTTTGGGGGGTGAATCTTAACAAAGCACTAACTGCTTTAATTCAAATTCTACTCCATTCAGAAGGATCCACCTGAAATGTAGTGTCTTCCAAAGTAAGAGTGATGTAACTAGATGGGGTGATCTAACAGCCTGTCTTGAGCTCCAGCTTTCCTCTCATGTCCTGGGTTCAAGTACAGGTGCCACTGCATAGCTAGCGTTTTCATGCAGCTACCTTAACTATGAACATAAACCATAGACCTGTGCATGTGAATTGACATGCCCTGACTGACATGTCAGCAGTTGCATAAACAGTATACTTACAAGGTATTTGGACAGCTGTGTCTACACAGAATGACAATTGTGCCCACCTATTAAGAGGGTGTTGTTAATTCCTAAAAATACTCACTATTGTTAGAACTCTTTTCTAAATTTCTAAAAAAAAAAAATTACTAAAAATGAAGATTCAGATTTTTTATGCTTTTATTACAAACCATAGTTTTACCTTAATAATTTCAGCTCTCTTTAAATATTAATTTCAAAATAAAGAATGTCTGTTCTTGATGTCCTTAAGACAAAATTCAGTCTGTTCTACTCTAAAAGACATCTAAGTGATTAATATTTCTCTCTATTATAGATATATCTGATTGAGTTATTTTTGCGATAAGGATACTACGAGATGAGCCAGCTTGCCAGGGAAGTGGAACCTGGTGTATCAAGGCAGATACTACCACTAATTTCAGACTTCACACTGTGTTTATCACACGGTGGATAGGGAGTAAATGAGAAACATAACTTCTTTATGTAGGTGCTGTCATAAAGAATATTAGACTTCCAAGAGGCTGGGCATGGGAATAAAGGGAGAAGAAAGGATGACAGAATTAAATTTTAGCTAACAAACAGCACAGGGAAACAGCTAAGCAAAGGAAGATCAGGATATAAATGGAGCAAAAAATGGGTGGATTTTTGACAAAAAAGGATTAAAGATTGAGATTATAAAACCCTGGTACTACTGAGCAGAAGAAACTACACCACATGTGGCTAACTGTATCCTAGCTAGAAAAACGCTTAACTGACTAGAGCAGTGCAGAAGTATTATTTTGAGCAAAAGGAAGCCCTCTCCTTGTCCTCCCAGAGAACCCATTTCTCCGTGGATGAGAATGCACCAGTTGATCTAGCTAGGAAGCAGGATGCAAGGAAGGAAAAAGGATATAAAATGAATCATATGCATTTGAAAAACAACAGAATGCAAATCAAGGCAACATAAATTAAAGAGAGAAGGGGAGAAAGCTACTCCAGGGGTTTTATCCCCCTCCCCCCACAGGATACAAGCTATTTCCTTTGACTTTGCAATAGTAATTTCAGAATACTACTTCTGGCACTGTCTGAGCTGCACGTATTTTCAGCACTTGGCAAGAAGACATTTAGAAGATAGAGGTTGTTCTTTTACTTGGGAAAGGGAATTAGACTTCTTGCACAGTGACAGTAAATAATGCATTTCTCCACTGAGGTCACCATCGCATAGACAACTGTAAATTTGGCATTTCCCAATTTTTTGCTCCTTGACTTTGCAACCTAATCACTTTCTTCTCTTCATTGAGTAATTGTCCACATGGAGTCCATTTTTATTGTGCGCGTGCTCACGGCTAGCTTCAAGCACAGGGAGCACGTATGGTCCAAGAATGGACTACATGTGGATAACACATTTCAAAGAAGTACAGTTCCTGAGAGGTAAATAACCCCTCACTAATGTACAGTATTCAGAAAATTAAGATGGAGTTCTCTCGCTGTTGCCACTGCAAATCAATGATCTTTCATAACGTGCAGTGGAAAGACCTGGTTCTGATTTCTCAACAAGTTTTCACTACTAAGTAATTCTACAAAGTAATTTGAGACAATTAATAATTTGGCTTGACTGAAGAATTGCGTCCCTTTTTAAAGTACATCAAGCTGACTAAAGATTCAAAAATTAATTTCCAATCATGTACACCAGCATATTATATTTCTAAGATAACTGTATCCTATGCTATATAAAAATGTTAACCAGCGTGACCAACGGTAATGGGAAGGGGAAAGGCTATGGCTTTAATTTAGGAAAGCAGTTATAGGACATAGGAATAGCCATACTGGATTAGATCAAAGCCCCAGTCTGTAACGGTGACCAGTAGCAGATGTTATAGGAATATAAGAAAGAGATGACAAGCCCTCCTGTTCTGTGCAAACAGACAGTTCATACCACTAGACTTTCCTGCAGAGGGGCAGATATGCAAGAAGGTAGCAACTGGCCATCATCTTTACCTGTTTATTGACAGAACTCTCTGTTTTCCAGAATTCTGTTTTGTGTTGTGAAAGATTGCACTCTCTTGACAGAAGACGAAAGAGGTTTTATATATCGCTGACATTCACTGAGCAAAACATATCATCCCCTTCAGAGGAGTTATGACATGCTGGATGCCAAGATCAAGCAAAAACCCCAAAGTGTAAATCTGAGTTTGTTCCTATTATATCTAATGAAACCGCTGGGATCACTGGGTGTCTGCCATCTTTCAGTGTCAGTATATAAAACTCACAGACCCAGCCAGATAACTGACCCTTATTGAACTGACAAATTGTAACTTTGATTTTTAGTTTTATCTAGTATTAAAGGGAAAAGTAAAACTCAATTTAAGTAAAATAAAACACTTAATATGTGTGCATTTTTAATCACTGAGTGGTGTCATTTCTTTCTCGTGGGAAGAGCCACTTGTGATAGTTATACTGGGACATAAGAAATATGGTTTTAATAGTTTATATATTTCAGGGCTTGCTTTGTCAGTAACTATAATTTTGAAAAATTTGTAAACTTAAAAGAATTCAGATTGATAGTTCTACTTTCAAGTAGTGGCCAATGGCTGACAACATACAGTATCACAAAGCTTGGGAACTTAAATATGTACTTGTCAGATACAAAGAAGAAAAAGGGAGGAATAGAAATCATGCCTAAATTGTACCTACTTTGGATCTTGTTGCTACTTTACAGACCTGATGAAGAGAATCTGAGCCTGCAGGTTTGTTGATAGGAAGCTATTCTGAAAAGTATAATGGGAAGGTCAGAGCCTCAAACCGCAGTGGAACTGCTTGAATTCATCAGTGTATCTGGGTATTACCTTAGAGGGAATATTGGGTCTTATGTAGCAGTAGCACAGCAAAGTGAGTCAGTGTTCATGTCTTCTAGTTTATGTGCCTCCCTAGATGAGAAAGGGTTAAGCATGAGTTAGAGATGTATGTGAAAATATATGGGTGAAGTAGAAAAAAAAAATTCTCTTCTAGCTTGAGCCGCTCCATCTGTTCCTCTAATTCAGTGGCAGACCTTGACTGGACCCTGGGATCTGCTAGTCCCACACTTCATACAACTTCTCTCTGTAAATTAAGTTGTTGGCCTGTGTTGCTGAGGGTTTAGGAAGGTGAGTGATGACCTTGATTTGAGTATGTTTGTATAGAAACATGTCACTGCAGGATGATGTCTTTCCTCCAGGGACATAGGGCCCAATACTAACCATTTGTTAAGAAAATACCAAAGCTAAACATATCCAGTGTATGAAAGGATCCAACACCCTTGCCAAGTGTAACTTTCACTCATCTTTGAAACATCAATGTACGCTATATTTTAAAGGTTATTTTTAGCACTTGTCTTTTAAACTGTTTCCCATCTGATGTTAACATCTTGCAACTTTAAAACTAATATAAGTTATTTTTTTATTAAAATGGGAAATCTCTTTAATATATTGTAGCATGGCAATATGTTTAATATATGTTTTAAAACGGAGATCTGAAGTAGTATTTATTCTCAAGAATGAGGACATGTAATTCCAGAGAAGCCCCACAACGCTTTCAAGTTGTATGTTTCTTTATATAGCAAAGATTAAAAGCAAAATTTTAAGGAGGATATAGTTCTTTATTCCATCTTCCCTGTAGTATTTTCCCAGCAGTCATCTATGTTACTGAGTTCTTGTGCATGTATGCTGTTTGGAGAATTGGTTGTGGTTGTCCAATTGTCTGAGAAAGTTCTGTTGTTAATTGACAGGAGTTCTGCAGCTTTAATTTTGAAACCACATAAGGTGTTCACTCAGATCAGTAGTTTTCCTTAGTTCGTGAAGTCCATAAGAAAGCATGAACAAATAAATTCAGATTAGAACCACATTTTTCAAGCCAGGTAGTCTTAAAACTGAATTCCTAACTGTGGATTTAGATCTTAACTTTAGGCGTCTGAAAATGAGTCTGAAAATATTGGCCTTATTTAATGTCCCTATTCAGGATTGATTAATGTACAGTCAGGATGTTTTTCCATACAGTCAGCCTATAAATGTTACCTTTCTAAAGTTCAGCCCATACTTACTTTGTACATCTTTAGATAATTTATCTTCCTTCCCT
>NW_010141064.1:40601-57503 GCF_000699245.1 Pterocles gutturalis
TTCAAATATTTCAGCCTATTTTAGGTTACAAACCAGTTGTGAAATTGCTGATTTGGCACTAGAGTTTCTCCCAAGTATGAGGTGTAGCTGGTGGGGGACAGCCCTTTGTTTAAACAGGAAAGAATGAAATCTTAGCACCATTGGAGTCAATGGGAGTTTTGCCACCAGCTTCCACGTGGCCTGGATTTTACCCAGGGAGCCACCTTTGGTCTTAAGTGGCATAAATCAAGAGAGACTGCACCAAAGACTGTGAGGGTGTAAACTGCAAAACTGGTATGTGATGAGAAACCAGGCCAAACACAGTCAGAAGAACTATGAAAAGCTGGCAAAAGGAAAGTACCTATATTAGGGGAGGGTTTATTTTAATGTTTTGTACCCTGCAAATTTTTCACTAAAAATGTGTTCCAGGAAAGATAGCCTACCATCATGCGGAACCTAATGGATGTGTCATAGAAACTAAGTCGTAAGAACGCTCTGTATGTTGGGTTTTTTCTCTCCCACAATGAATGGCTAAAGATGTTACCTAAAACTGATCATGAACCATTTCCAAATGTCTCTTTTCTTCCATATATTAACCATCTTTTTGTCATACTTGAATGTCTAAAAATTCCCAATTCTGCTCACTTCAACTAAAAAAGCCACCAACACATTTCAGCTGTTCCTCTCTTGAAATTGTGCCCTTTAATTTCTTCTATTTAAAGAACTGTATTATTTAGGAATAACTTAATGTAAGGAATGCACTCAAGCTCTTTAGCTGAAAATAGTCTTTATTTGCAACCAGTTTTGTAAAATTTTTTGGAAGCTGTCATTCCATTACTTTTCACATAAGTCAAAGCAGAAAATAGATGTATTTGAGTAGAAGACCAGGTCATTTAATTCAAGGAAAAGCCTGTGCTTTATTTGGGCCAGCCCTGAAGAACAGGATAAAAGATTGGACAGGTATCTGGAGATATGCTCCAAATGTTTTCTGTGTGAGAAAACACTTTTAATTTAATAAATTAATAAAGTGTTGAATAAGCAGAACAAAATGTTAAGTGCATTTTGTTTTATACTGAGCATAAAAAGGAGAATAACAAGCCCTTTTAACAGCAGACAGGATATTATTCCCAAAATAACTTCAAGAGATGCAAAAGCCTGTGCGTTGAGGGCCACATCCAGACATCCTTTTGCATAGGTGAAACACTCTGGGTGTTGGGTGCAAACCACTCGTACCCACCTCCTTCAGGAACACAACTCCACTTTGTGACAACTATCAGACTTCAATGAAAATAAACCAAAATCTTTGAAACTCTCTTAACACCAGAGAGGTCTCAGAGTTTGAGCTTTTCTATCAGGAAGAGAAGTGCACGTTAGGGGCTTATGTGAAATACAGGGTGGTGACAGACAAGATCTGGAGGTGTGTTCTGGGCCTAGTTATCACCTTGGTTTTAGTTTTAATTAGCATGGTAGGCTGTGAGTTGCAGCAGCTGAGGAGGTGGTCTGTGCCCTAAGGAAGATTTGCTTCCAAGCAGAGAAGTGAGTGAGGTGGTCACCTCTGAAGCTGTGTCAGCTTGAAGAGTCAAAAACCTAGAGACTGGATCTTCCGAGAGAGAGGAGCTCTTCATTCTTTATTGAGTTGGTCAGAGCTCAGATTTCTGTATCCCTCTCTACCCTACCTACTGTGGGCTATTTTCTTCTGGGAAAGTGTTTTGTTAATCCTCAGCTTCAGAGAGGAGACATACACAAAAGTCTCCCACAAATGACAAAGCTCCTCAGCCTTTTGGGCTAGAAGCAAATGCCATAACCTGGCTAAAAATTGGAAACATCAGATGCTGAAGATGTGCCAGATCTGCAAACACTTCAGATTTTTCTTGTGGCAGAAACTCTTCATTCAGCAGGGACTCTCCGTCTACTTGGTCACCATGCCTATCCGCAGAGGGAAGATGGTTCCCCACTTCACATCACTCCGATTGTTACACAGGTGGAGCACCTTTGCATGGTAGCTGGAGAACAGATGTTCCTTCTGCTTCTCTGTTTCTTGCTCTGTTTCCTACCACTGCTTCTTGCTGCCAGGTCTGACGAACAAGATCCTCCTGGGACAATGGTTAAATATAAGACATGAAGAACTACTTCAGTTTATTTCCCTTAACTGCTGTCTCCAAGAGTTCTGTCAGAGGACAAAGTGAATGAAGCAAATGGGACAATAGGCTCTACAAAGAAGCATTTTGAAAAGATGTGATGGTACAAAAGGTCAGCACTATCTTTCTCCTCTTCTTTCTCTCTTTGAGTTGTGTGAATCTGGCATAATTGTAACAGATTTTTAACAATATGTTAGCTTGCCTCAGTTTAATAACAAAAAGCTTCCTTTCCTTAGGGCCTGTTACCTTGTGCTCCCAGAGGAGAGGCGCATTGGCTAAACAAAGCCTGCTTCTACGTGACACTTTAAGTGAATTTATAAGCCTGCTTGAAGACTTAAATGAGCTCTTGTCTATAAGAACTCCCTGTTTGGTTTGTCGTCTACTTGTCAAATATGTGTATTTTTAAACTGAGATTGAGGCAAATCTGAGAAAATATTGGTTTCATCTGCATCTTTATATCTTGTGGGTTTTTGCTACTCTTTCTCCCTATAACCTAGCAGTAAAGCAACATCTGTTAAATTCAATTTATTTCTTATTATATCCATCAATTGTATCATAACCTTGCTGAATCATTTTTTGCCTTGGTTAGTATCAACATCCGTAGATGTTGTATATTTTCATAGCCACAAGGCCTGAGCAACCAGGGGGACTATACAAAAGAGGAATGGCAGGAGGAATATCTTAAATATCTTCTCAATTGTGTGTTTATTAATGCTAACTGTAGAGAAACAGAAGAAAAACAAGTTACACCTTGAACACTTAAGATTTAAATATTTGGGATTAAAATTATGTACCTGTGCTTACTACATCCTTTTATTTTTTTTGTTATTTAAGTAGATTTATATGACTTATGCAATTATGACACCTCCAGATCCTCACTAGAATTAATTGTTCTGGTAAAGAATGAAAAGTTTGACTCTGTACCACTTGCAGACAGGAACATAATGGTTTCAAATTTTAAACCAGATTTTCTCCAAATGTATTTTTAGTCACATTTTTGAGGGGAAGTCTGCAGATGTCAGTCAGTGTTCATGTGCATGTCTGTGACTACACTTCTACTTTATTAAGGGTTTAATATTCCTTCTCAGTATTTCAAAGCTGCAGGCAAAAATGTTAATGAAGAAGATATATTTCTATGGCAAGTACATGACACTGTAAACAGAAAACAGGCTGAGCTTTCAAAACTCAGATTTGTATTTTTTCAAAAGTTGATAATTTATTCTCCTTTCCTCCCTTTCAGAGATGAGATGAATGTGTAAAATTTTGGCACAACTGGTGTCTGAAATTGTCACACCCTTTTCCCAAACTGAGGTGTTTAGATTTATAGTCTGATGGGCTTGTTTTCTAATAAATTATGAGAATGTCTCCTGGCAAGCTCCCTGAGTTTTTCCACGGTCCATTTATATTTTTTTTGTGATAATTTGCTGTCCCTGTTAAGATTTATCTAAGAAAACTCCACAGCAGCGGAGTACCTAAAGGACAGGTACTTCTCTGCTCTTTTCCTTTAAAATTTAATTCAAATTCCGTTTTAGTTTTGTTACTGTTTCCATTCACTGTCTGGAGAAAAGCTGGCATCTGGGGATGTGGACATGGTAACATAACCCCAGGATCACGTTGCTGCAAAGTGGAGGGAGACAGAGCTGAGGGAACGAGTGAGAGCTGGGGAAGATGGTGTTGTGGAGGGGGAGAAATTAGATCAGCCTCCTCTGAATTTCTTTTCTTCCTGGACTGTCTTGTGTCACTACACAAGCAGAACCCCCCCACACCTCTTGAAACAGAGAGGAATAAAGTAGGTTAGATCAGGCGCCCCAGTTGCCATTACCAAACTGAAAACAGCACTTGGTCCTGCCCATGCAGTCCTGGCACTTTGGGGGACAAGTCTCAAAGTTCAGTAGTTGACCCATGATGATAATGGCAAGGAGGACTTCTTAACTGCAGGAGGTTTTAGTGTCCAAACAAAAACAAACCTTGGAAATTATGTATAAAACCAGCATTAAAGAGATGTTGAAGTTGAAAAATCTAGGATTTGAAAAAGGAAATACCAAATTTATACACTCATACCTTTATGCAATCTGAACCCTACAATCTTAACTCTGTTATGATGTGTGTGTGCGTTAGGTTGTGACTTTTGCTGTGAAAATGAGCAGTGTGAAATTTATGGCACAGTGGTGATTTGCATCTATGCAGTCAAGGAAGTTTTCAGCATAGAAACACTTGTGCTAAATTTGAATCAATGATCTCTTAATTTAAGATATTTTTGGATATGTAACTGAAGATCTAATTTGAAGACTTGTTTTCTTCTTAAGTCCCCTATAAGAGTCACTGAGATTTTAGAACTTGAGAACAAAACGCATAAGGCAATCAAAAGCTAAGTCAGGAGCAGTTTGTTTTAAGTCTGTTAATGCTTTCCAAACTCAGAAAATTAATAATTTCAGCCATCTGACTTCTGCAGTGATGGCAGAGTACTGAATTTATTAAGCACAACAGAAATTATCACAATACTTTCCAATAACGCTGAAATAATAATTGAAAGTAGTTTCTCTGCTGTGTGGCATGTTAGATAATGATTTTGGGAGAAAATACCAAGATAAGTAAGGGAAATTAACTTAATACAATGCTAAATCTGTTGTTTCCTATTAATCTTACAGAAAATTGTACTGAAAATTTAGGGGGTTTAATGAACAATAATAAATTTTGTTTGCTTCCTTTTGATTCAACACTTTCTTAGTTGAAATTGATAGCTATTAATAGCCACAAATAGTGTGTGTAATAGCGGTTTATTTGAGGGGTTTCTATTGCCACCTAGTGGCTACCCTACCCCCGCACCTCCCCTCCTTTCCCTGTGCACTAGCCTGAGTTCTCCAAGGATTTCCATCTGTCTGGAGCAAATGAGTTTGTTTACTGACAAGTGAGGGAGTGATGCAAATGATTTAATTTTTTAGACGTATAAAGAAGACACGCATGGAGTTCAGTTTCCTCACTATATGGACTCAAATTCTTTGAGTGATTAAGACCTCCCTCAGCTGATGTAAATTAAGACCCATACAATAACTCAGTAACGAACACTACTTAGAGAAGGAGAAGCCATACAAATGTGCTCTTTTTGTTGTTGTTGTTCGAAGCAGATGATGCAGATTTAACATGATTCTGCCTTTCCTGATTTTTAATCTTCTGTATTTCTCTCTGATTTCTGTCAAATTGATCCATTTTTATCCCTGGAGCAAAACCCGCATCTACTCTTATAAAAAGATAATGGTAAATAAAAAGCAATTTTCTGAGCTTTTGCCCTGGCACGCTCACACCTGAGAGTTAAAATAGAAATTAATTAGTTTCAATACCTCTTACTTATGCCAATATAAACTCTGAGGGTTCACTGAAGCCAGTGAAGGTACTCATGTCTAAGGAGGTAAGACTTGCTGTAAATAACGTTAGAATCAAACCCACAAGCTTGAATAAAGTCCAGAAATTTTCCTTTGTACCTGGTCTCGTGTGTATAGTACAGTACTGTAATACAGATTATAACACATAACACCTGCATGTAAGAGCTCCTTGTATCAGAGTTTTATTTCTCCATGAAACAGTTTTTCAAAATATCCTTCCTTTTGAAATAAAAACTTTCCTCTAAATAAATTGCTATCTTTTTTTTTTTTACTTCAGTATAGGCAAAAAATGAGATTTTATTTCTTGAAAGTTCTATTTTAATGACAAGTAAAAATTGTAAGCGTTAATTTTGCCTCCACTGCTTAAACAGGAATGGTGTGTTCTGAGTGATAACCGTTCCTCCTTTTAAAATAAACCACACAGTTTTGTCTTGGCAGACATTCAGCTCTAGAAGACTTATCTGCTTGTAAAGTTTTCCTTTGCATACATGGTCACTCAGTTTAAATACATTTTTAAAGTATGGAGCAAACTACAGAATGGAAAGAAGTGTGAAAGCTTTGATATATATTCTATCTTTACTCTGTGTGTATGGAGTTAACCCCCTCTTTCCTGGTGAATGAATCCCCTATACTTGGCATGTCTTTTCAGAGTCACAAGAACCGCCCATCTGAAACTTAGACCTCCTGCAATCGGAGGCTTTTCTGAATATTTTTAGTGTGAAAATTGACTGGGCAAAGGAGGACTGCTATGAGTCTGGCATGGGACTTACAGACATGAAGAGATTTTGCCATTTAGTCAAAGCCTTCCTGTGTAACCTTGGCCAGTTCACTTAGGTTCAGATTTTTACACTTATTAAAATACTTCAAGAGGTACTTAAAAAATACTCTTCTGCCTCAGTTTTCTACATACAAAATAACATGCTCCACAGTAACACTTCCTTTCCCTGTCTTGTGCTTATTTATGGAGAGTATTTAGGAAGAGCAAAGCACTTACCTGGCTTTAGTTTCTGCAAAATCCCTCTGAAAGACTGCAAGTTAATGGAGGTTCGGTCTGTCTTTGCACACAAGGATCTACCTCAGTTGGGATGAGGAGGCTCCATACTGGGCTTGGACTTTGAGTCACTGCCACGTTTCAAGCAGTAAAATAAAACAGGAAACCAGCGTGAATGGTCATTCTTCAAACTGAGGGTGGCTTATTCACACTAACACTTCTAGTTGCAGAATGAGCAATTAAAGTGATTGCACTCCAAAAAATGAATACAGCTGATGGAAGAGACCACGGCGAGTATATCAAGGCTATCTGCCAATCCTGCATCCAGGCTTGCTTGGCAACTCCAGTACAGGTGCTAAGCTGGTGTCCCTGGGAACAGTAGTTATCTCCAGCGATTCCTGATGGAAAGTAGAGCCAGTAAGAACTAGCAGTGGTCTGCAAGTCCAGTTTTCTTACTTAAATGCTATTGATCTATCTACCTAGATATGTGTGCATATGTGCGTGTGTGTGTATATATATATACAAACATTTGAATCAGAAAATGTTGTCTGAATTCCCAGTTCACAAGACAAATTTTCAATGTCATCTTATATTATTTCTTCAAGCATTTCAAAGTTCATCATTCCTATAGGCTTTAATAAGCAAATAAACTTAAAATCTGATATTTGTTTTTTACTTCTTTTATTGTCTCTAGAGGCATCTTTCAACTGAATGCCCTGCCTGTGCTAATGCAGTAACCATCTTTGAAACACACTAAGTGTGCGCATTCCAAATCGTATGGTGTTTTTTTTTTTTGATGAGTGAATTTAAACTCGGGGGTTTTTTGGCTTTGTTTTTTGTTGTTGCTTTTTGTTTTTAAATGGGAAACCAGCTTCCAAATGCAAGTTTTTTTTCCTCAACTAGCACAAGAGAAAACACCTGTCAGCTTATATGTTTAAACTCATCTGCTGTGTTTCAATATGATGAAAAGTACAAATACCTTGATTTTAGGAATGGTCGTAACCAACTGCATAATTTGCCTGGTTAAAGACAGGAATTAATGGAAATTTGAAGTAATCTTTGCAGCTCAGTAATGCCTTGTTTCCCAAGTGCTCTGTGCTCCCAGGTTAAGCTGTGGTTTACAGGGTTAGGCACTTGTGCCAGGTAGCTGGAGTACTGCTCCCACAGTGCAGTTGCACTCCAGCCAAACGTAAACTTTCCCAGTGTGAGCATTGGAGTGGCTGTGTTTAAGCTACAGAAGCCTAAGAAAAAATTCTGTAAGGACATCACATAGAAAAAACTCAACAGCTAACTGATAGGGTGAGAAGGTCACAGGGAGATGCTGGTCACTTGCATGCTTGAGTGTGTAAATATCTTTCTGAAATGTTATAGTGTTTGTATGGCTGCAGCCTGTGAGCAAAAAAAGAGAATGAGGCATGTGGGAAAAGACTGAAACGGTCAAGCTATAGAGAAGTAAGTGCTTCTAGTTCCTGTCCAACAGGCTCAGTGATTAATGATAGGTTTTTCTGAGTCTCTGGGTTGCCAGGGATATAGATGTTCACCACAGCAGCCCTCTGGGACGAACTGAGGTGAGTTCAGGAGTTGTGCCTCTCTGCATACCAAGATGACTGGGTCCTGTTCAGGTCCTCACCAGAAAACTCCCGGTACGGTAACCAGTACCATATTGAGTGCCACAAATATTTTCTTAATGGCTTAGGATATTTTAGAAAATGGGAAAGATTATTTTATTTAAAAAAAGTAGACACAATGCTGGAATTTTGCTTCTCTGCTATCATTCTGGGGGTGTAAAATCAATATTACAGCAGCTCTTGAGATGTTTGCATTGCCAGCTAGAGACAGGACAAAAAGTGTTATTAGGCTCCAGGCATCTACCTTCACTTCTCTCTGTATTTATGCAGTAGCACATAAAGTCTCTGATTCAGCAAAGTACATAATTTAAGTGAGTAGGCGCATGAGTAATCCCTTTCCTCTTCAGTGAGGCACAGCATGTGTTTAAATCCCATTAAAGCCAGTTGGACTTAAACACATACTCCTCACACTTGGTGGAGTTGAAAGACAGACATGGAAAATGAAACTGAAGAAATGCAATTCTGCCTGTTAGTTTACCAAAGGGCTGACTGCACATTGAGTGTGTGTGGATTCTAGCTGCGGTCTTTTACTTACAAAAAATGTCCTGATACAGACAGGTGACATCTATTACAGAGGACTGCCATATTTTGCAGGTAGATTAGGATTTAGTGAGATCCTAATTGCCTTAATTCCCCAGAAGATTTGCCGAAGTTGCATAATGGGCACAAGCATGTGGTTTTCCTCCCACAAGTTTTGAGCCCAGTACAAGTATTTGACAGAGAGAAATGTCAGTCTACTCTGAAGATAGCTTGCACTTGGAATGGGTATTTTCTGGAAACTCATTCTCCAGGTAAATTAACTTTCCTAAAAAAAGCTGTCAAGCAGTAAGTTTGAGAAGGAAAATGAAGTGCAATCCCAGGCTCAAGGAAAAGGTTTTTTAAATAATATTCTCTGTTAAAAAAACCAAAAACACCCCCTACCAAAAAAACTCCAACCTCCCTCCCCCCGCACTTCCCAAACCAACAAAAACCAGACCAAAAGAAACCCAAACCCCAAAACTGACAGCACTTATTTTCCACTAGTTGATGATTCCGAAAACCCCTCTGGGAACAGCAAGTTATGCTGCTGAGGTGGGGAAAAAAAGGCAGGAGCACTGTCAGGCCCCTTGGGTACTGTACTGCTTTGCTCTCTGATGGCACACAGTTCATTTCCTGACCTCGGGAGAGATGACAGGGAAAAAAAAAAAAAAAAAAAGAAAGAAAACAACTCTTATTGCTAAGGAACGAACATGGAGTTCAACTTGAAATATAGGGAAGACAGTCTTTCAAAAGTTGTAGCTGTATTTAGCATCAGAGTTCATGAGATCCACATGTCCCATCTTCTTTTTCTACAAATCTCAGAGGGGAAAAAAAACATTTATTACGATAGCCTGGAAGGAAAAAAAAATGTCTGTTCATCAATTTCCCCCTTTTTTAAGAGATAACCACTGACTCTACCCGTATGTTATCTTTATCCTGAGGCAGCAAATTTATCATAATTTATTCTGGTATATTCTAAATTTACCATGTTGATTACCACTGTATAAACAACGTCTGGCATTTGCCTCAGCCAAAGAATTGAGGCTGGCGCTGATTTGGAGCAGAGATCTGTGGAAGAGCTTCAATTTACTGAAGTGCCTGTAATATCACTACAAACACCAGAGATAGATAGCTAAGGATACGGTGGTTTTAAAAGGAAAAAAAATAAGGATTCTTCTCCTATGTAATGCTAATGAACCACTTACTGAAATGTATCTGTTTGGAGAGGGAAGTCCAAATGACACAAGGTTAAAAAACATTAGAAAGTGGTCTGCAAGTAAAGCCAACGGGACTCTCACATGGAAAAGCTGCTCTTAAGGCTTGTTAGGGACCAGTGGGTAAGGGTTAAGAAAATTTTTTTGTAATAACTGCATACAAATATCAGTAACATGAAAGTGTTCTCATAAGGTTGGACTAAAACCAGTCCTAATCTTGGGAACTGAAAAGAATTTAAAAGGAAGACCAAAAAAGGGGGAGGGATCACCTTAACTAGAAATAAATTTATATTTACAGGAAAAAATTAATTACTTGCTTAATTGGCCAAACTGCATATTTACTGAAAAATAACCGAAAACTCGTACAAGCGCGTATGATGGAGCTAATCCTGTGTCTGTTCCCTCATGCAGTCTCAAGGTGACCAGTTCCTTCATAGATCTTCAACTGTAGTTCTAATTTACATGGCAAATCCTGAAACTGAATTATAAATTTATGAATAAAACTTAAAATTAACATGACGAGTTTTTTTTATAAAATAAACCCATTCAGGATTTTATTTGTATTTATCTTAACATATATTCTGTTTCTCTGTTGTCCTGTGCAGCATACTTATCCCAGAACACCATTTCTTCTGCACTGAGATTGTGGGTGAATTTCAACTGACTTTAATAGGCTGAAAAAGCCTAATTGACTTCCCTGGCCAGCATTTTCCCCTGGTCTTTTTTTTCTTCTGTA
This sequence comes from Pterocles gutturalis, assembly GCF_000699245.1. Classification (NCBI taxonomy): domain Eukaryota; kingdom Metazoa; phylum Chordata; class Aves; order Pterocliformes; family Pteroclidae; genus Pterocles; species Pterocles gutturalis. The sequence goes on from NW_010141064.1 coordinate 51,187, forward strand.
AAATATACCCAGAAAAGGCACAATGTATACCTATTAATTTTACCAATTAAAAGTAAAAAAGCACTAATCACAATACTCAATAGCTTATTCCTGTGTTTTCTACTGTAAAAAAAAAAAAAAAAAAAAAAAGACACCAACTTGCCACTTTGGAGCTCTAGCTTGTGCATTAGCTGATTAAAAGGAAAAATTAGCTCCTGTTATGTGCAGAGTACGCACTGTCATGATCTGTGTGAACATGAGAGCTTTTGGGCAAGAAGCATGTGTACAAGCTTAGCAACTGCATCTTTGGAAGTGTCTTGGAAAGTCTGTCTCTAATATTCTGTGGTTTTGATTGGAATTTTTTTATCTTTGCTTAATAGTGTTAAGGAAATCCAGACGTGAGCTATGTTTTTGATTTTCTGAGTTAAGCTAGAAAGATAATTTCAGATTGTTTTCCTCCAGCTTGGCACTTTCTACTGATTCCGTTGTACTCTGCTCTTCTTCCCTTGCAGAGGATGGTTAAATTTAATATCAAAATATGATTCATTATTAACCATCAGCAAAGGAAATGGGCAAGATTATTTACAGTGACATCAATAAATGTGCTTTCCTCTGTTTTCAAAGTTCCAGTGCATTCTAAAGGAAGTGAGGATGTTAAATGTAGCTTCTACACAAGAGATGCAGTCTCAGAAAACTCCGTGTATTTGCCCTCAGGCCAAAATTGCCCTGAAGCTCATGCATAACTTCAATTGCTTGAATGATGCCAGTGACTTCCTAAACTCATGACATTAGTTGTTTTGTGAATCAAACTGGACTGGGCAAAATCTTGCAGGACTAAGTATCTGACTGTATTTTTAATTTCTCATTACTCTGTTCTGTCATTTCAGCCTCCGTTCAGCATCTTTGATTCATACGGTAACACAGATAAGCAACACAGTTTATCCTTGAATTAAGAACAACAGGAAAACACAGACAACTTTGTATAAATAAACAAATAAAATAAACAAAACTCAGCACCATTCCAATGTGTCTTTTGTGGCTGTTACCATGGGAGCAGCAAACTCACAGGCTTGACCCAGCTAAGTGCAGGAGTGTGTGCTGACCTTTGAGCATGTTGCCTTGCCTCTAACATTGCGTGTGTCAAGGCAAGCACTCTGTTTCAATGCTTTGCTTTCTTGGACTGTATAAAGTGCAGTGGCTTTCCACTTTAAATCCAAAAATGTTGTTAATTTTGGTCTTTGCTTTTTACAGGGTTGTATCCTGATTTGGAGCACTCTGCACGACAGTGCAGTAGTATGAAATCTGATTTTATTTTTTTTTTCCAGTACCTGTTGACCAGGAAATGAGAATATCGTAACAAGAGATGAAATTATATGGTTTTTTTTACTTTTAATTATTTGCTGGTGTGCTAAAAGAAAGCTATAAACCCCTATAATTGCAGGGCAAATCAGCCTCCTGCCTCTACACGTATGCAGGGTAGGAAAGAAAACAAGAACGTGAGGACTCTGCAGCAGCAGTGGGCAACTCCTTGGCCCCCTGTAAGCACAGATTTAAACATCTTCATTTGCAGCAGGACAGAAGAGATTTGGGACAGCCAAAAGGAGCTGTGGGAGGTGTTCATTAGTCAGTCTGTGCAGCCTTCTGTGGCAGCTTTACCGAAGTCTGTGCAGCAACAGTACTGACCATGATCTTTAGGCTGTGTGTTTGAAGCACAGATAAAAATGAGGGTGCATCTCCACAAAGGTAGCTTCTCTATCAAGCCAAATAAAAATTAAATTATTTTTGCTTAAAATGACAATACCTTGTGCTCAGCAAATGTTGTGATGTTTATGAAGCCATGTACTATGATTCTTTTGTCCTCCTTCTCCATTCCTGAGTCTTAAACTTAGTCTTCTGTAAAGCCAGCAGTCACTGTGAAAAATCCTCTCTCAGTTCTTTTCTGTGTTCTATTATGAGTGGTTTCTTTATACAGCCTCAAATATCCACTTCTTATAATGCTAAGTACATGTTTATAGGAATTGATTTTGACAGAGCAATCTGAAATGCTAAATTTCTCTTAATGCCATCACAATCTTCTGGGACTTGAAGACAGAGACATTTGTTCCTACTCGATAGTTTCTGAATAATGCTCTCTTTGAATATTGTATTTGGGGTAACCAAGGAAAAATACAATACCCTCTTCTAAATGGTTTGAAGGGCTTTTTGGCTGGAAGACACAGACTGAGTCTTTGCTAACGTGTTCTTTAAAGCCCAGTATTGTGAAATACAATGTTTTATTGGAGAGTTCATAACAAACGCACTCTGACAGGAAAAAAAGCTGTGCTAATCCGTTTTGTGGTGTATCAGTTTCTTCTGTGGTTTTAGCAGCTAAGCCGTGTTATCCAAACGTCAATTTGGAAAGCAGTTTGAGATCATTCAGAATGGTATGGTTAAAAACAATATGGTTAAAAAAAATGCAGGTATTTCCACTCCATTTCATGTACTGCCATATTCCTAGTAATGTAATTAAGAAAAGATTGAAGTTCTTTCACAAAATATGAGCTAGCCTGAAAATTCATGGAACATTGTCTGGTAATCTAGTAATTACTCTAAAAATGTGCTAGCCTTCATTCAAAAAATATATTCTCTTTCCACTGCAAGCTAGGAGACAGGCTAACAAAGTAGAGAAAAGGGGTACACCAGTAAACTTAAGACGTAGTAGTGATAGACGCACTGCTTTTGATAAGGCTGCATAATAACTTGTTAGAGACACAGAAACTACAGAGACTTTGCTTGTCACAGACCCACACAGCATTGGGTGAGATGTAAGTGGTGATCACTGTTGCAGGGCAAAGAGCAGCTTTTTGAAGTCTTGGTCATGCTGTTTTGTGTGTATTGCTCTTCGAGTTTGGGTGACCTGCTCCGGCCCAACTTCTCATGCAGACTCATGGTTGCCTTTGGGGGATGGCACTGCCCCCCTCCCAGGAATGTACCAGCCAACATCTCAGCCATGTTATAAGGGCTCAGGGAAGAGGGCAAGAACCTTGTGGAGTGACTGTGGGTTTATTTTGGTATTGTGCTGGGATTTATTCTAGGGAGAAGGGGAAGAGTGAGAAGCTGGATAGAGCAGCTCCTTGAGAATAACTGAAGCCATAACTCAGTGAAAGTACTGAGGAACATGTGCCAGGATATATGTTGAATGAAATACATCGAAGAACACAATATTACATTAAGAACTCCTTAACACATTGTTCAACTTGGGAGCAAAATGGATGTTCAAAGAATAGTTTGCTCTCTGCATATAGAGTAGAAGCCACCACGCTCTGAGGCACTGTAGTGAAAATGGTGGAGGTGGTAATACCAGCTTTTTGGGGAATAAATTTTTACCAGAAGCAGCAAGCACCATCTCCATTTGTAACTAGATTTATGAGATCAAGAGCTGAGAGAAATTTAATAGCTGTCTCCTAAGAGACCCCTTCAAAACGTTCCAGAAAGGCATGGAGTTGATTTGGGCATCCAAGTGCTACTTTGCGTACTCCTACTACAAATGGAGGGGGATGAAACCTGAAGATGCTATATATAGAATTGGCAGTCAAACAACCCACATTTCCTGTGAAAATTTCTCTTTCTGTGAAAGCTGAAGTTTCCCCACACCTGCTTTGCGTTGCTGACTTATTTTCTCAGAAGATTTTCTTTAAATCTGGTCACTGAAGTGTAAACAGCTGAACTGCTCAACCAGTTTGCCAGGCTTCTAGAGGTAAGAGTTAGGTTTCCTGGAATAATATCACTGTATCTGTTTAGTTTTATCTATATATTGCAAGCTGTTTCCACTATGATAAGTATAAACATAAAAAAAATTATCTCAGTCTGTTTATATTTTCAGCTTTTAGTTTAAACAAGATATTATGATGTCTTTGTATCTAAAGTAAACACTTGCTGCTTTGACACTACAAAATGTGATGTTGTAAACTAACTGGATTTTTTCCAGCTATACCTGGTGTGCCTTGGTTGGCTTAGAACCAGATTTTAACATTACTATTGGGACTACATTTTCAAAGTAATAAACAATTAAACAGTAGCAATGTGGTGGTGAGGATTTTTTTTTTTACTATAAGACTTCAGCTGGCTCAGGTTTCTGTTTCCAGTAATTTTACAAGCAAACACTAAATTCCTTATTTTATTCTTTCCCCGGTTGACTTACAATCAAAACAGGGCAGGAAAAGTTCATATCATAATTTTATACGAGAAATTAAATTTTGTTAATGATTTAATTCTGTGTTTCTCTGTCAATTACACAGGACCAGAATTTTTTAATCGATGGTCTCTCAACTGTTATTTTTATCATACTTTCTATGGATGGAAATACAGGACCGAGGTTACGGTCACAAAGTCTCACTAAACTGGAAGTTGTTTTAGTTTGATTGCAGGCAGCATAACTATGGCCTACAGTAGTCGTGGAACAAGTGACATAATAGTGAATGAGCAGAAAGGTTTGAGGGACATTTTGTTAGAAGTATTCAGTACTGGCTTTCACACTGTTACAGATGTGGAATAGGAAAACCTATATGAAGAGCTGTACCTGTCCTATCACTTTGTGCATTCTTGGAGATTTATGTCCAAGTGTGTTACAGCCTTTCAATGCATATTTTGCCTCTCTTGGATCTCAAATGGAAAGCTATATGTCCTCCAATATATTAAAATGTCTACAGGAGGGTTCTGTGTAGGTGCCATGTAGCATCTGTGCTCAAGAGGTAATATTTGGACTTCAGTCTTCTGGCGTGCTAAATTTAATAACTTAATATCCCATCAGAATAGTGGATGGACTCATTAGCAGAGGGAATCCTTTAATTCAATACTCACAAAAGACAAATGTAAGACCAAAAAGACAGAAAACCAAATTTCACTGTACTGGGACGAAAAACCTTACTGTCTGAAAGGTATCATCCTATACTTTGGATACACTATTTCCACTGAAGCTAAATGATACTGGACAGAATGCTGGAAATCATGAGAAGCAGTTTTTCTTTGGACTGCAGGTTTCTTTTGCTCTGCACAAGTTTCAGGGGTGTAAGCCTGGAAAAGCCCATGGTGTTCTAGTGGTGCTCCCAAACTGCCTGAGCAGCAGCAATGGGTTGAGATGGTGCCTCTGCCTCAAGCAGGGGTCACAGACATAGCTGCTTTCACATGTCCTCCCCTAGTTATAGCACTCATGTAAATATTACCCAAGTTACTTTATTTCCTGCTCAAGCCCTTTCTTACACTTGATCCAGTGCCATTAAATTTTAGCAAGCTTCATTCTTGCACAGCTGTGATAAGCAATGCATGTCCTTGTAAGCTGAGATCAAGACTGCTCCCACAGGTAAAAACGGTGTAAAATAATACAGGAAGCTCCTTTCCTCCCCAGTTCTAAGCAGGCTTTTTTTTTTGTGCTGCTTTCCCAGACAATTTCCAAAGCATCCAACTGTAATGTCACAATTTAAATCCTTGTGCAGTTGATGTTCTTTCCACTGACTTTAGAGAGCTTTGGATCAGGCCCTAAGTAAATAATGAGAATTTCTTCCACCTCAATTTATGTTTAATTGCCAAACTAAGCAGTTATGTCTTTCATCTTTATTCTTTATATTTTTTTCATGACTCTGCTTGTTATTTTAAGGAAGCGGTAATATATACAGCATCCGTATACACAGAGTGCAATATATACATATATATATACTCCCTGAAGTCCAGCAGATTGTCTTGGTGAAGGGATGAATATATGACTGTAAGAAACTCTTTAGAGTTCATCCAGAATACATAGTTGCTCATGACTTTGTAGCCTGGATTCAGTCAAAGGTGTATTTAATAGTAATTTAAGATTTTCTTTTTTAACAGTGCAAACCATGATAAATGGTTTGGAAAAGATGCACATTCAGGGAGAAAAAAAGCCTTCTGTTAGTATCCATCTTGCTGCTTAAGTCGACAAAATCAGGAAATGTTAATATATGTTCAATAACAAGTTAAAGAATAAAGCCAATCGTCTCACCTACTGACCAATACAAAGTTGTTCCCAACTGTACATTTTCTAGTGTTCAGTCACAAAACTAAGTGCTTTTAATTCCATTCCTGTGCATGTGTGCATTTATGCGAGGGCCTTTCAGTACAAAATCACATAACACTAGAGATATTAGCTTTTCCCTTCCAGTTTCCAAATTAACTGTTGTCTATGAATGATATCATCACTGGCATGCTGTCTGTAAGCTGTTTTTGCTATGACATGGAGTGCTTTGCATCATACTGTACATTCTGTCCCACACTAGCTTTCATTTTCATTTCTGAGTGGAAGGATAAATATTGCCTTTGGAAAGATGGGCAACAAAGTG
>NW_010141064.1:57534-68972 GCF_000699245.1 Pterocles gutturalis
CGCATCAGAGATATTGCTGCGGCTGTCATGCCCTAACAAAGCATCCTATAAGATGCTGGCCTGGATGCACCCCACTCCCTGTAGGGGTAGAAACTAAGTCCCTAAGTTAAAGTATCCTTAGCTGAGATAATGTTATCTTACCTCAGCCTTAGTGATGTTAATTCTGAGTGTCCCAATGAATAGAAAGGCATCTCCAGATGGGAATTTGGATTCTAGGTGCCTGAGAAACTAGTGGGTTGAGATAAAAACAATTTAGTAACTAAGCTACAGTAAAAATGAAAATAATAATGATAATAATAGTGGTGATATTAATAGCAATATATACAAATACACAAATGAGTGATACACAGTGCAGCTGCTCACCACCCAATGGCCAAGGCTCAGCCGGTTCCTGGCTAACGATCCCGGAGGAGGGACAGTCCTGAAACTGCAATCCTGGAAAGGAGAAAAGAGCCTGAGCATCTGAGAGAGCAAGAGCCAATTGAGAAAGCGAGAGACGACACAAGAGAGAGCAAGAGAGGGAGAACATCCTGACAGAGATCTATATACTGGGCATGATGTGCATGATATGGAATATACCATTGGCCAATTTGGGTCTCAGTCCTATACCTAAGGTCAGATCCTGGGCTAGTAATTGGAGCTGTGCTACCTCTCAGCTTCTCCTGCCCCTGCAGCCACTGGCACAGCAGAGAAGCTGAAAAGTCCCTGACTGTCCTGACAGCAACTATAAACAACAGTATGTTTATAAGCCTTCTCCTCAGCACAAATCCAAAACACAGCCTCACACTAGCTACTGTGAAGACAGTTAATTCTGTCCCAGCTAAAACCAGGACAAGTGGTACATAAAATCTTAAGTATATAGACCCAGTGTCTGTAAAATAATGTTTTCTTTCATTTCTGTACTACTATTACTTTTAGAATAAATTAGGACAACCTGTTAGACTTTCACCTTCTTTAAATGACACTCTGAAATGTCATGAATGTGTCATCTGAAGTACTTGATGCTCTTTTTCAGATTTTTTTTTCCAATTTTTATATACATTTTAATAACATTTTATTGAGAACTCTGAAGTATGTGTTCTAATGCTAGCAAAGAAAAGAATAAGGACCGGAAAAGCTATGGGCCAGAAGTCATGTACAGAAATGATTGTGGGAAGATGCTCTTTGAATGTGAAATATGGGTCTTTGGGAGAGGAAAGAAGGGAAGGGGGAATGCTGGCAGGTGTACTGGCTCCCTAGAAAGGAGAAGGACCAGAACATAAGAACATGTAGTGCTGCAGCTCCTGCAAATGTGAGAAACAGAGGGAAGGGGAGTGGAGAGATCATTCTTTCTATTTGTTTTAGCTTTTAATGCGTAGTGTCTGCTGATATAATATTCTCCTCATACAGATCCCAAGAATTCATATTGGATAACTTGAAGTTTATTTTAAAAAGGAACAAAACAAAACAAAAACTTTCGAGATTGTGAGGAAAGGGTTAAATTTTCAACAGAATCTAATGCATGATTCAAAAGAAGGAACAAAGAAACCCACTGGAACAAAAAAAAAAACCCAACCCAAACACCTAGCTATTCTGAGCTAAGTGTGCACAGCAGCCTTTCCCCAGACATGCCCCTGTGCAGAACCAGCCTGGGAATGAATCTCATTGTAATCATCTTTGGTTGGTTCTAGCCTGCTCTTTGATTTCTAAATTAAACCGAATTAATGGACACCACTGTTCAAGTGCCCAATGTTTTAATGTTTCTCTTCAGATGTCCCTGTGGTCTTTCTACAGATAGGCTTCACAGCTTTATGTGCATTTAAATATGGTAATGAGCTGATAGTTTCAGCTTATTATTAATTGTCTGGGATATACTGTTATTCCTTATAAAGCAGCTGCATATTCTCATGGCCCAGCTAAAATACAGCCTTGCTGTAGGCTGGAAGTGTATGCTCGAAATAGTTCTGACTCTGTGGCTTAAATGAGTTGCAATATTTGCTCTTCTACTCAGTGCACTCTACTTAAAGTATTTGGTATAATAATCCAGTGAACATGTTGTCCACATCATGCTGTGGAGTTCTGGCTTGCTATAACTACAGGAACAATTCTTTATGCAAAGTAATTGAAAATGAACATGGACAGTGGTGACTGATTTGGAGAGAAAATACAGGCATGAGGTTTGAACAGCAAAATAATATAATTGATCTGTTTCAGTGTGTTTATTAATATTTTTTTGTTGTTTCTGTTACAAACCCAGAAGCTGGCATTGCCTTCAGGCTCAATATGAATATGTCCATTGCTGATTAGCTGGTGCAACTGTTTTGCTTGAGACTAATGATTTTACTTGAGATTTGTCTCTCTGAGCACGTAGCTTGTAACTTACTTTTTTAGCCAATAGAGGAAAAGATGTTTGAAATCATTCCCCACAATGACCGTTTCTGTCATTAACTATAAAAGACAGTCAAGACAATTTTTTCTGTGGATGTACCTGTGAACACATAACAAGTTTAAATCTGATGAGATTATTCCCATCCTTATAAGTTAAATTATTAAAACACAAGATACAAACATTTGCTGTTGTCACAAGGAGTCTGAGTGGTGCTTTATGTGTTGTTTTAAAACTGAAGAAAGGCAGATTATTCGAGGTAATGAGTTAGAAAATATCTTGAGTCTGTACGATAGCAAAATAGCAAAAGCTAATTTGTCCTGCTCCAAGAAAAGACATCTTTGGTTTTCTCGAACATACTCCAGTAGCTGCACAAAATTAATTTGGCTGATGGGTAAGGCCACAACTTAAATGTCTCCTGTACTTTTATTTTAACTCTTTCTGGGTGTAACTGCGTGTAACTCAGATATGGACCAGTAATTAAGACTTAATAATTATTTTTTACTCTGTCTTGTGTATAAATTCCTTTGCTCAAAATAGTCTCTGAGCTAATAACGTGCAAAGTTAAGCAAGCTGAGAGAGCACGATGACGGCAGTGAGCCCTCTGTTACTGATGTACAGACTCGTAAAGCTGAGCTCTGCAGCTCTACAACCTTTCTGCACTTTGTACCAAAGATGAAGTGTCATGTGACTATATTACTGTGAGGGACAGTTTTTAAAGCTAAAACCCCAGCCATGAGAATACCTTCATGGAAACTTGTAGGCAGTTCCAAATAAGAAATTTGGTGTTCAGGCGCCCTTGCCCTAGAGGACATAGAATTCTTCAAAATAACCACAGTATCCGCAGAGCTAGTTTGACCAAGTCCAGAGACTGGGCATTTGCCTTTGCTTCCCTAGAGGTAAAATGTCTTTTTTTTTTTTTTTTTTTTTCTCCGAGGGAGAAAGGGGTTACGGAGGATATACTTTTTCCATTTTTTTTTGATTCACCCGGAAAGAAAAGAAACTGGGAGAGGGGAGGGAGATGAGAATTGAAGCCAGAGGGCTGGTTCTGCGCTGCACTGCAGTGCTTCACTGTGGCCCTGCTCCAAGGTGTGTGAGGCTATTGTAGCTAAGGTGACTGCCTGTAGGAATTGTGCCTTACTTCTAACTGATACTGGAAAGAGGTGAAACAATAGGGATGAAAGGAAAAAGTAGGCTCGTAGTGAATGCTGCCTTGAGATCCCCCTTTTTGGGGTTTTTCCACACCTGTAGATGAGAGGGACAGCAAAGTATGCAAATGGTGGTGCTCTCATTCAGATATTTGCTTTGTATTCATAATTTCTTATGTTAACTAATTTGAAACACCTGTGGTCAGCTTTCCAGGGGTACTGAGCCTTCGTGACTATTGCTGAAATTATTCAGTGCTGCTTTTCAGAATCTGTGTAGTTAAAGTCCAGTTTTTCACAGTGCTATGTATGTTAAGACAGTCTCACAAATTCACGACTGCTCCTGATCTGAATTTTTGGTTTCTCTATGAGGATAAAAATTCCAGTAATCTCATGGGTCTTAATAGTAAGGTGGTGTGAAAATAAATCTGCAAAACACTTCATTAAACTGTGCGTGAGGGAGAAAGGTGGATGTGGGTACAAAAACATGAAGTTCATAGTTTTTTATTCAAAGCAGAACTCGCATAACATGCCTCTGTGTAATACTTAAGCGTACAATGAATGCAGAATACATTAAAAATGCAGTATTAGGCTTTCACAAAATAAGATGTGAGTCCTGTTGAAAAGCTAATGCAGGATCATAGAACTAAAGCTGGATAAAAGTGCATTTTCACAGAGGTAACTGATGTGGGCAGGCTGCATGAATCCAGGCAACATTGTTCTAACATTTCAAAACTTAATCCATCAGCCTCAATATTTGTTAAGTATCCTCTAGGGGATACACGTTATATAATGTTTTCCTATTTTGCTCAAAGTATTGTGAAGTGCTAACTTTGCTTTCAAGTATAAGAGTTTGAATGTTTGGATTCAGGAAAGTAAGGGTGCTTTCAAGCAGAAGCTGGTATACGTGATAAGAACTTCATCATTCCTTGGCATCCTTTGTGGTTATAGTGAACCATTTTGCAGTTCTGTCACAAATTCTCTAACACCTAAGTGCATAAAATATTTGTTGATGTTGAAATGTATTATACTATTATTAACACTCATAGAACAAATCTTGAAATATTTAAGTATTCCTGTATTGTAGTAGGCTAAAAATTCAGAATATGTTGTTCAGATCCCTTAAATTCCAGTTTTGCACAGAGTAGGTGCTGAGTCTGAGATACTTGATACTAATAAAGAACAAACTGTAAACTCTAAATCAGGAGAGCTTCCGAGTTTCTCTAAAAGTCAACTCCAACCACATCCTAGCTCCATCTGAAAGGGGGATCCTCCCAATCCTTCCTTCTTTCATGTCCTTTTTCCTATGGAGAGAAAACCTACCTACAGAGTCCATATGAGAGTCTTCCTTCCACTCTTCCACTTGGGTTGACAGGGCCACCTTACCGTCCTTACCCATGCACTAGTCTAGACATAGCCAATGTAACTCCATCTGGTGTAGCTCTTGTGAGGGTAATTAGGGAAATTGTTTGCTTGTTTCCTATTTGCAAGAGCAAATAACTAATAGTCAGTGTGGACAGGAGAGGCTCATTGTTCTTTATTTATATTCCCGTAGAGCCTTTAAATCCTAAATATCGGCTATCAGCTAAAGGTGTTTGTTGGTCTATAGACACCGTGAAAAAGGACACTGAGTAGAGCTTAACACTTAAGCAATAAATATACTATGATGTTGGAAATTATGTGGGTTCTTTGATGTTGCACATTTGAGGGTGTTGCCTAAGTTCTTCACTACAGAAGTGCTGGCAATTTCTTTTGTAATTTTAGAAATACCATATCTGTATAGAGAAAAGATTTAATTTCTCTGAAATGTGCACAGAATGCTTTCCTGGCTGTGGTTTTGGCACATGGTATGGGAAGTAAATATAATGCTCTGTAAGTTCTCTTGATGCTGTGTCCTAGTGAAGTCAATATAAAGCTTTTATTGATTCCAGTGCCTCAGGATCTGGATAGAAGTTTACAAAATTTACCTTCAGAAAATTAAACATATAGTCTTACAAATAAAGCTTAGAGGACTGTGGATAGTAGTATCTGTGTAAATCTAGACTGTGTTTCATCTCTTTCAGTTTCATTTCCATGCACAGTATACACAGAATATTTCTTGGTAGTTACACACATAATGGCATTTAAAATTTGCTGGTATCATTTCACTTTCTCATAAACATGAGTTTCCTTGTGAAAGCAATTAATGAAAGTGAGATTACATTGCAGAATCTTAGCTGGTGAAGAGATAAGAAAGCTGCAAGATAGATATGTTAATATCATTCCCAAAGCAGAATGAAAATCTCAACTTCAACAAAAACCATGTTTCATTTCAGATTTAATTTCCATGAGAAACTAAGTTAAATTAAAACCTTCCAGTGCAGTGTCCTTCCATTTTTTGCATTTTTACTACCTAGAGATCAAACAGTTTGACACAGCAAAAAATTCTAGTGAGTTAGGAAGAAATGCTGATTGGTTTGTTGGCTGGTGGCCGGGGGAATGTTATGACCGAGTAATTATGTGTTCTGGACAGATGTATTAACCAGGCTTCGAGCTGGAGCCACTGGATATTATTTTAGTCATAAGACTAGAGGAACTGAATCATTTTCAAAGAGCTGGCTGGCTGACACTGCTTTAGTGATGCCTGTTCCAATGATTCTTTGGCAACAACTTCCAACACTGCACTTATGACACAGTAAACAAAAACTACATTAAAGGTTTGTTTTTTAATCATAAAGAAGTTGAACATTTCCACTGAGCTTTTTTGCTATTTATCAAGAAGCACTGAAGGCTATTGTAAAGCTCCCATCCTTGTTTCTCTTACCAAAGAAGGGAAGCTGTTTAGCAAAACTGTTTTTGACCTGGTGATAGTAAGAATACTTCAGAATTCAAGGTTTTTATCAATTCATTGAATTCTTATCGCTAAACCTGCTGTGTCATATTTGTTTATTTACTCATTGTGAGGTGAGTAAGAATGGGTTGGGGTTTGTTTGGGGGTTTTTTTTTTGGACTGGCAAGTAGAATGAGGAGGGTTTTCATTATCAGCTTCAAGTTAAGGGTGTGATTTGCCCTGTTCTGGTAAGTAATAATATTGTTTTGCAAAAGGGAAAAGAAAGCTGTGCTAAATGCAGTCTTCACTGAAAAAAAAAATGTGACTTTTACATGTAAATGGCATGATGTGTGTATATATTAATATTTAATCTATTCTAAATGTAACACTTGAGATATTTCAGTGGGCTTTCTCACCCCATAACCAGGCATTAAAAAGGCCTTTGAGCTTTTAAGAAGAGTTGTTTTATCCACTTTTAAGCCATTTGATTCTTGTGACTAATTTGCAAATGCACATTGCCAGGTTTTTTTTGGGAGAGGTGTTTTGTGTTTTTTATAATTCTAACCTGACTTCATCACTGGTTCTTTCGTAAGGATAAAACATAGAACAAGAGCAGCCCTTCAGAATGAAGTGAGAGAGAGTCTGTTGTTTTGATTTCCCTCTGCAGTGATGGATTATGAATGTAAACTGTTATGTAAGGTCATTTTGAACATTGCCCTGGAGGCAGTATGTCAAGTGAAGCATAGCAAACAAGTCAAAGTTTCTCTTTCTTGGAATCAAAATGGATTTAAATGAAGAAGGCTCATTTCTGCCCTCAGATTCTGAGGACATGGTATGTGATGGGAAAAATACAGACGTACCTAGAGCCCTGGCAGCTGGTTATAGGAGTCTTGAGAAGTTCTATTTTTAAGACTCTTCCTTGCTCATTTGACCATGGCAAATGTCAGTCTCTCTGTGCTCTGGGTTCTCCCGTTGTAAAACACAGGTGATAAAGTGTTGGGGCTGACAACAGCTACCACAGTGCTAAATGTCTGGGGTTTGTGTGCTGTTTGCTCTGGGGGTGGTAGGAATAAATGAGTACTAAAAACCAACAAGAGAAAGAGCACACTATGGCAAAATGAAAAAGAGACCAAAGCTCTTTCAGAATTGTGCAGGGGTAAATTCTCTTGTTCCTTGGTGACCCATGGTGGTTTTTGACTGTTCTGTGCATGTTGGAGTGCCTTATAATTTGTAGACCCTGACCAATTACGAAGGAACAATTTGCCCTGCACATTTGCCTTCCACCCTACTGCTGTTGGCAAAAGAGGGGTTTGTCTGCAGACTTCCTCTCCATATACCTCAGCAGCCAAAACTCCAGAGTCAACTTGCTAAGGCAGTGGACAAGGGAAAAATGAGACCCTGATTATGTATTTGTATGGTCTGTGTTTTGCTGTTTGGTTTTTTTTAAAACTGGGTAGCACAGTGTTTCAGAAAAGCATAAGGTTTCTCTCTAAAAAAAGGAATTAAAAGGGAAAGATATAGTAATCGGCATCCTGTAAAAATATTTATTTTATAATTGCTTTCTCTTCTTAGTATTTTTAATAAACTGTAATTTACTGCCAGTGCAACATCAAATATTTCAAAGTTCTTTGTATTTCCTGGCTTGAGGGAAACTTAGCAAACAGCAGACAAACAGATGCTTCTCTGACAGGGAGCCATTGAAGGAAGAATCAAGGGGTACTTACATGGTTCTGTTTCACTGTCCATTCAAGTAATGATGTTAGGTCACTGCTCTGGTTTGGGTCTTTCAAGAATCTTTATTGTCCAGAGAAGACTTGAAAGAAAGTAATTTTCTTTCCATTTCAGAATCCCATAAGGGAGTCAGAAAAATGTCCACTTAATTTCCTAAATAAGACTTCACACTCTATATCTTTGTGTGCATCCATGTATGTACATCTGTCTGGGTGTGTGCGTAAATGGTTCAGATTACAATCTGAGAGTCGTTTGGTGGAAGACTAACAGACAAAAATTAAAGCCCCAAGTGGCACTTCTAAATTTGTTCCAAACTCTTGATGTGTCTAGGAGTCTGGCCAAGACAAGGTCTGAAAATGTCTTCAAGAGCTGCTTGCTTCAGTGGGCCAAACCCAAAGCACCCCAAGTCGATAGGAGACTCTCCTTTTGCATTCGTCCCATTTGGGATGGGCCCAAAGGATCCAACAGGTTGATGTGATGAGAAGCTAAGTGATTGCATATGCATAAATGAAATCCTGCTGTCGTACATGTCTGAATTATACTAATTTAAATCCCCAGAACACATATGAGTGCTCAACAACCATTAATTCCTTATCCGCCATAATGAGCTTAAATTGTGAGCTGAGGTCCCTGGAAGATTTATGCAAGTTTCTTTTTTTCCTTAATTGGGAAAAGGTTAGCTTTTTTTTATTTTTAAGAAAAAAGTAATAATCATAAAAATTAATCCTTCTGATTTAGTCGTGATTTCTTGTATTCTGCTTGCATCCAAGATGTTGACACTAAAGTATACAGCTGAGACACTGAATTCTCATGAGGCAAATATGTTAATGGTTTGTAGATTACAATAGCTATTATCCCATTTACTCTGGGAACAAGCTACAAGATATAAAAAATGAACAGTATAATGAATAAATCTGCCATAACCTAGGCTAAAAGTTGTTTTCTAAAGATGAAAAGTGGAAGGTCATGGGACTTCAGGCTGGCACTTTCTTTAATAAAGTGTGCTGACAATTGTGTCAAGCAACTGTAATCCCTAGACTACAACTATACATTATCCTACAAATTGCTGTAAATGGAAATAAACAATGGTGTTCAGAGGGACTGGTTTAGCTTACACAGAGCAAAATAACGCATTGAAAGTACAAATGAAGACCACAATGTTTTTTCGTTCATTTAGTTCTTGGAAGTGGGTATATACTACCAAATCTATGAAGTCAAAATTAGAAATACATTCTGCATTGGATATAGGGGAGCACATACAAAAATTGAATGGACAAATGCCCTCAAACATTGGGATCAGCAATTCACAATTTTAGTGTGCTTGTGAATGGTAAATGGTCCACTAATATAATCCTAGGAGCTGGGAACCAACAGCATATTTATAGAGCTATCAGTGAGAACTGACATTTTGTTGCTTTGGTATTTGTAAACCAGCTGGAGGTAGGAATGGCTACCTTGAAAGAAATTCTGCTCATCTGCAGCTTGGTGCCATCTTTCCTCCTTCAGCCATAGCAACTCTTGGATCCAGGCTGGCATATCATTTTAGTTTAAAAATTAATAAATCAATGCAACATTTAATATTGTCCTTAGAAGCCAGAGCTGTTTCATCTTGCGCACAGTATGCAGCCGGAGCAGTGCCACCTCTGCTTGCCATGCTGCGTGCACTAGCTGTGACACCCAGGTTAGTTTGGCCCATGGCTGGTAGATTGCTTTTGAGTGACGAGATTAGGTGTGACTTAGAGGCTGATTTGCTTTGCTCTGCTGTTTTGATATTGATATTGGGAGCTTTTTCATTTTGCCCTGGATTTTTTTTTTTGGGAGGGCACAAGAACAACTAGGAGGATTATGCCATTTTTAAACACATACACAATGAGGCAGAGTCTCATTTACAATTTGTGGAATATATACTAAGTCCCTTATCAATATGGTACTGCTTGGGCACTATATTTATAAGGCCACCACACAAGCATTTCTGTTTTCTTACAAACTAAATCACTTTTATACTGGCAAGACTCCTGATACAAATATGTTATGGATGCAAATGAAAGCACACTATGAATGAAGATATTTTTGGTTTGTTTTCAAAACAAAGAAAAAATAGAAATTCTGGTGCTGATGAGTTAGGGATGTTTACAGGATAAATTAAGTGGGGACTAAAACAAAAGGAACATTTTATTCCTTTCTGATTAATAGATGTTTGTACAGCACCATGAAGATGAGAGGCATGTTAAGTGTTATAAATTAATATTCTTTCAAGATATTTATATGATATTTATAAGATATTTATAATATTTATGTATTTATGACAACAAAAATGTTTCAATATAAAAGTGAATTATCCCAGAAAAAAATGCCAAGCTTTTGATCTGCTTATACATCACATCACTGCAAACCTTTTCCTTTCAACCTAGACTTACATTCAAAAGCAGAAAGATATACAGCTGACGTTTCAAACTGAACGACACTACGATAAACTAGGGTTTGTCTAGAAGATAAAATACATCATAAATCGGTGTAACACTTACCTCATTTTAAATATTACTGTCTCCTTTTATCAGGTAACACTATATAACCTCCCCTTACCTCCTTTCTTCCCATATTTTATTCGGTATATTAATTCTGAACAATGATCACAACCAGAATTTTTTTTAATTAAAATCAAATATATGGCTTTAGAGGCTCAGGTTATCTGATAAAAATATTTTAATTAAAAAGATACCAACTCTTTTGATTCCCTGATGAATTGATAATAATTGAAATGTACAGTGTTAATTTTAATCTGCACTCAGTTGTTTGAAGAAATAATTCTTACCCTTCTTCAAAGTCAAAAATAAATAAGTAAAAAGAAATCTTTTAAGGGATGAGGGATCTCTGGCTCACAGACTTCTTTTTATTGCAGGCTGTCACAAAATCAACAATTATTAGGAAGAGCTTATTATATTTACTTATGAAGTTATTTTATTTTATATTTCTAAGAATAAGGAAATACTTGTCTGACTGCAGTAGCTGAGTTGTTTCTACTTTCATGCCATGCTGCCTCTATGGGAACACTATATCTCTTACACAAGTACTTGCTTTACAAAATGTTGGCTCCATCATGATCAATTGGGAAATAGATTTCCCTGAAGTGAGGATTTCCCCTGGGCCTTGCCCTGAGCAATATGCATGCAACCAAGACAAATTTCAAACCAAGAAAATTATCGGTGTGTATGGAACATGGCTGTTGTACAGCGGGTCCGCAATGCGCCATTAGGGGAAAGCGGTTTGAGGAGAGGATAGGAAATAACATTCTAACACTTCAAGAACAAATCAAGAGCATACAAAGCCAGGAAAGAGGAAGTAAATGTTAATTTAATTTTTTTTTTTAAATTATTTATTAATATTGTAA
>NW_010141064.1:69003-77642 GCF_000699245.1 Pterocles gutturalis
CTATCAGTACAACTTCTTTTTCAGGTATTTTTGAGGACTTCTGGGTCAAACTTCTATTTGAAAATTTATTTAAGTGCAAACTTTTAAAGTCTGATCAGATGTTTAACAGTGGTTATTATTTTATATAGCAAGTCAGTGTAACATGAATTTGATAACTGAGACTGAAACAAAAGTATAGAACTTGACCAGCAACTACTACATAGCAGTTTCTATATAATTCAAGAAAAGTTGGAAATACAAGATACATGTGCATAAATTACTGAATAAGTTTGGGGTTTTTTTTCCCTTTTGAGACTGTTGTACTTAATTAGATATTAATTCCAGGTGGGATGTCACTTGGAATTCTTTCATTTAGAATGATTGATTTTTAAGATCTAATCTGTTTTTATAAATCACTGGATGAGCATGACTCAGTTTAGACCAATGATTTAATTCAATTGTGGCTATTCTGACCTTAAATATTAAGGAAACATGGGATAGTCAGTAAAACTGTTACAGAATACTCTTCTGAATAAAAGCATTTAGATTTAATTTTTTACAAAAATTTGAGATGTTTTTATTTTCCACATCTGATGGTGATTGATTAAAATCATCTAACTACAATCAAAACCAACTAAATTAAAATAATCTACGATGTTTGGGGTTTTTTTATAACACTTTAGCTTAGTCTACACATGCACTGTCCCTAAGCCACTGATAAAATAAAAAGCTCAGAAACTGCGAGAAGCTGTGCGTGCCATTGAATACTATGTAAGAGTAAGAGCTGTTACTGTGCTACCCACAGAAAAAATAGCACCAACTATGCACGGTAGCAGACCAAGTACAACGAAAGTGTGTACGCAGATGTCAGGATATGGAGTGTTATTCCCTCTCTTTAATGCCTTCTGCCTAACCAAACATGATATTTAGGCAGCTTGGTAAGTATTGCAATTTCAGAAGTGCAGGGCACTTCCCGCTAGCATTAGTGGGAATTGTTGGCCAGACTTCATTAGGGGCTAAATAAGATCCTTAGAGTCCAACTGTATGCATATGCCTCTAATGCTTAAATTTCTTAATGTATGTGTAGTTGATTAATGTCAAAAAAAAATGCAAATATTACCAGGCTCTAGCTTATTCTTGTGAGTTCTGTAGATTGTGCCTAAATATTTTCTAATGTATCAGTTTTCACTTTGCACATGTTACCTTGCCTTGATCCTGTAGTAGGAGAAGGGGTAGGATTTATTTATGCACACTACTTATTGTTTTATATGTTATTCCTACAAAAGTTTTATAAGTTCTAATGTGATTTGCCATTTTGAATATTTCCTGAACATGTAAGTGTGTTTAGAGTATGAGAGAGGATGAAACTTGATTTGGTAAATCAATGAAATCAGGAGTCAGAATTTTAGAAACAGGTAGGCAACTGGTTTTAATTCTTTGACATTAAATTAAAAAATATCAGTGTCTAAAGTGGTGTTGCTATTTTCTCATAATTTAATATTATAACTTGACACTTTTGCCTTCCTAATATCTACTTAATTGCCATTAGGTAGTCACAATAACAGAATTAAAGAGGCAATGCAGATAGATGTTTTAAATCAACACTAATCCTTGGTGAGTAGTATTCTCTCTTTAGGGTGAAATGCATTTGTTATTGACTCCCCAAGAACATACTCAGTTTGTGCTTTATGGTCTCCTATTTATGTCTTTTTTAGGTCTGTAGTGGGAAAAAACACATAAAGATCAGTGAACAAAGCCATAAAGATCAGTGAACAAAGCTCTTCTCCACTTGGTCAATAGTGTGGTGTAGCAACAGGTTTGTAACAATCAGGTATGCAATGTCTTTTACTCATCTTTCATCTCACGTCTATACTGTTTGGTCCACGAGACGGCAGGAACAGCCAATATGAAGAAATTTGCACTGCTTAAAAGTTATGTCAGGCTGTGCTTTCTTGAGAATAGCTTAAAACAACATATTTCTTATCTCCTCAGGTTTTTTTTTCTTTTTTAATGAATCAATATTCCATTATCTCTCTTCACAGAAGGGCAACATTTGTTTCTTTATTTTGTATATGATGTTACTACACTAGATAACAGGATATTGCAGTCTTTGTGATGATTTAGAACCGAGGGGGGGGGGGGGGGCTTTTTTTTTTTTTTTTTTTTTTCTTTTTTTTTTTTCCATTTACGTGCTATCTCTTTACCTCCTTTGCTTTCGGTTTTGCTCATGTTGGATTGACCTGCACATGTGCTGTAGACAGTCTTCTGGCTTGCATGCATACGCACACATGTGGTGCATACACCAACAGGATCCACCATGAGAGTCTGCATGCATTTCTGCAAATAAAACTGCTCACTCTGTTCAAAACGTGGCTTATTGACATGTCTCACTACAAACAAATTAAACAAAAAAAACAACCTCAAATTCAGCATATCCTGAGAGAGGAATGCTCAAAAGCGATGCTAATATCTGGGAGAGAGGTCTGTGTTCGTGACTGCTTTTAGCTTCCCTTTTCTCTGCAGGAGAAATCCTCGTACTGTGTGGGGTAATCTTTCAGCTTTAAAAAACACACACACCCATTGCAGTGACTGTGCCCTGAATATGTGCTTAGAGCATACTTTGATGATTAATCAATACGTGTTGTTAAGGGCATTTTTGGTTTTCTGATGATTGAGAAGTAGAAATAATTGCATGGATCACAGAAAAACAATATTTCTAAAAGTGGATACATTTGGCAGCCAAAACATCAGTGGAACAATCTGCTAAATGAGTGCACTAAATTGTTTATTCTTCATTTTTGTAAATAATTTTGTTGTTTTGAAAAAGATTTTCACTAAATTTCAGAGGAAAATCATGTGAATACCTTTGAAATAACATTTATTATGCTGGCTATATGTAAGGCAAAACTGTAAACTCTTGAAGTTATGTCCGCTTAAATAATTTGCTCAGAAATAAGTTGTGTTAACAAAATAGTCTTTTTTTAAACAGAAATTTAAAAAATAATTTTTAAACATCACAAACATTGACATCAAGCTTTGCATTTTATAAGTCTCTTCATCATTCTTTAAATAACTTTATTCCCTAATCAGAGAAAAAGGATCCAACTTCTAACTGTGCTTTGCTGTTAAAGGTATGACTATTTGTTAAAAAGGAAGTATAGGATCAATTTACTGTTAAATGTATTACAGAAGTGAAATGTTAAAATGCTGCGATGGTATGTTGGAAGCATTTAATTTTGATAGGCATGATGTATAGCTAGGGAAGTAAGTGTACTCAAATAATTATGCTGTCTTTGAAAGACTAAGCAATTTAAAAGTAGATTATCCAATGAGACTGAAGTAGTAGTTGTCAAATTTTCAGGAAGTAATTAAACAAGCAGAGGGTCTCTCTTTTTTACTGGCTGTTTCTGGGTTACATAGGGATTATGAAGAGAGACAAGAAAAATGACAGAGCAGGCTAAACAGCACATCGAAATCCCCTTGAACAAAGCTTTTTTCTCCTGTTTCTTAGTGGCTTTCTGGCTTACGAATAAGCTAGTTAATGCTTTGTGATAATTTTGGTGCAAGTATCTGAGAAAATGTGCCCTTTGGAAAAGCAAGACAGCACAGAAACCTTATTTTTTTAAAAAATACCTCTCAATGAAATCTGTGTTGCCCCAAAAGACTAGTTCCCTGTTTAGGGTTTGGGCTTTTTTTTCTTTTTTCCAGGGCTTTTGTTTAGACCTCGTCTCTTCTGGTCAGCTGCCATCTGGCACTCTGCCTTGTCTTTCTGAAAGCAGGGCGGCGATTCTTTCTTCATCTGCTGCCGGTGCTGCCCAAGCCTTCGCACAGCTCCACGCCACTCATGGGGTGCCTCAACCCTCCTCCGGCGTACACAGCCCGTCTTTGTGACGCTCTGGTTTCTTCACTTCGCACGCTGCAAGACATAATAAGCTGCCTCTGGGCTTCTCAGCAAGGTTACATCTGGTAATGAGAAGCTATTCGCTTGGGCCTTGGTTCAGCTCTGAAATCTCAGTGCCTGCCCCTTGAAGCAGAGAGTCAGAGTGTGCAGCAGGATCCTGCACTCGTGGTCCAGCGTGGGGATGCAGTTAGGTCATCCAAAAACACCCACTGGCCAGTGGAAACACAGAGGGCAGGGCTCTGTCTTTAACCCCACCTATTTCCACTTGCCTTGCATAGGCACGGACAAAATTCCTCCATTTTTTATGATTCATAAGCCATAATACTCCATGGCAAGGTAACTCTGTGACTTCTGCTTTGTATCTTCAATTTATTTTAAATACAGAAATTGCAGTTTCTCCTAAGAAAAGAAGTTGTTATTTGAGCCCTTACATTTTTAAAAGGCACTGAGTCTCTATCTTCCATTTCCTACGTGTCTGACTAAGCTGAGCAACAATAACACAACCATATGCTGTTCTTTTTATTTAAATACAGTCTCAGGTGATAAGGAACTTGATAGAGCTATTACCAGAAGATGTCTTTTGGATGAGGCACCTCAGGGAATTTCTGCAGAGAAATTTATACTTTCTCAGTCCTGGGTGGGCTCAGAGTTTAGTCATAATTATTCACAGTTAAATTCAAAGCACACAGGAAACTTTAGCATCAAAAAATACACAATTATGGAATTGAAGTAATATGGATGCCAACTGAAATCAGAATTAAATATCTGAGGGCAGAACCATGATTCATAAACCCTAAAGTTTTTACTGTACTTAATCCATAGTTGTGGCTTTTTTTTTTTTTTTTTTTTGTCCCCATAGGCAGGTCTCAGTAGCCATAAATAAGTCACACAAAATTTGGTGGTTATGTAAATTCTTATGTAATCATCCAAGGAATCAGCCCTTGAGTGTCTAGGTAGTGAGTTTTGTGTCAAATCAAGACATTTTCTGGCTTCAGGAAGATGAGAAAAATGCTAATTTATCTACAGTATGTGTTCTGGAGCATCTCTGATAATACAGGGTATTCTGATATTTCATTGCAGGAAAAGAAAAGTTCAGCAGTTCTTTCTTGTCCTCACTCCCATGCCAGGGTCCTCCAGAAGTCAGGGTAAAAAGGCAAGGTCAACCTATCCCAGGAAAAAAAAGTACCTAACTTCAGGCTAGATACAATGTTTGAATACTTTAAATCGTGGCTGAGTTTTAGATCCTGTAACAGGATAGAAATCCCTGAACCATGAGTCTGATTCAAGGCACGGCTTTGGCACACAGACACTCCTTTGGAAGGGTGTATTTATCTCATATCTGTCATTTTTAAGTGAAATAGAGCTGAAACATGGGCTCTTCAGTGTACAGAATCATTTTAATGGTGTTTATGAATTTGTAACAATTAAGCATCTAGTTTTTGGCAGTGTGACAGTCCTCACTGTGTTATCTTAAAAGAAAAAAAAAAGATGCAAAAAGAAACACAGTTTTTAAAGAGTGACTCTGTTTCACCTGTGCCTTGTTTTGCCCAAATGTAGTCCCACTATCAAAGGTATACTCCTAAATTTGTATACACTGAGCTGATCTTCAGGGAGGAAAAGAAACAAAGCTCAGCACACAATTGTGCAGTTTTGTATGTGTGTAACTCCTTTTCTTTTTATTCTTGACAGGCACATGGTGAGTTTCTAAAATCAGCCTAGCCACAGTTTGTAAGATAGCCAAACTAAAAAGCATTGCCTGAATAATAAGACATACTATTTCCACCACCGGGCTCATGAGCCGTTTGGCAGGATTGTTGGCTCAGGCAAATGGAGACATGCTGCTTCTGGATATCTATGCTGACTGTACAAACCATCTCCCATCTCTCTGCACCACCTCCCAGCTCTTCTTGGTCTAGTACCAGGACAGTTCTTCAGGAACCCTAGCTACTTATATTCTCATTTTGGTAACACCTCACCACCTATCTCATGACAACACCCTCAGAACATATTTACAAGGTCTGTCAAAGCACTGATATATGTGTGCCCAGCCATGAAAATGGCTTTTACGCTCCTTCTAAAATTTACATGCCCCTTTTTCTGTGTATTCCAGTAGAGCAGATACAAGAGGAGAAATCACAATTGTCCCATCCCAGAAGGCGAGGAAGCAGATTGGATCGCTGCAGCAGGTTTCTCTGAGAAATACCACAGTAAACGTTCATAGGCAGTAGAAAGCACTCCTGTGCTTGCATGAGCCTTTGGGAAACCTCCTGCAGTGTCTTGTGCCCAGGTTTGCCACAGCTCTGCAAAAAGCAGTCAGCAACACCTGAGACCACTTGGGGGGACTCAAGGTCTGTCTGACTGGACTCTCATAAAATAGGAAGGGAACCTAAGCATTTTGAACAGCCAGACAGTCACTATAACTGTCTACAAGTAGTTGTTTTGCATTTGACTTTTTCATCGAGGCATGCCATTTCTCCTGTGAGAAAACTGCTGACCTTGCCATGTTCAGTTGCCTAAGGAGCCCGTTCTCCCCGACACCAACCAGTGCTTAAGCCACTCTCTCACCTGGAGCTAGGACTAGTGTGGAAACTTTCCACAATGACAACAGAGCCAGAAAAGGCTCTCTTCACTTTCTTTGCTACCCTCTCACACAATAGGCTAACGCAGGATTTCTCTCTAGGACATAAGGATTTATAGCTGTTTACCTTACCCATTCCCTGCTTTAAACTGCAGGACGTAGACTCCTGATTAATGCTGCTGACTACTGAACAACAGCCACTGTGCTCTGTTAGGAGGACTGGAAGTCACCAACAGGGTTTCTTGGAGCAAAATTTCCTTTTAAAAAGTCCATAGTTGCCTGTGCAGCAAATAATCCAATAACATTTCCATAAGTAAACCTTAGAAGTGAGCTTGTAAATGAAGTGCACCCTTTCATTTTAAAAGTGGGAATTTGAGAACTTGCATAGGAAGATTTTTTTTCACTTTTGAAGCAATCACCTTAAATGTTTTCACTTTCACACCTCACAAATGGTTACACCTTTTTAAAAAGTAAATTAGCTTTATTTTTTTTTCTGATCAACTTTGTATTTCTACACGAAAACTGGGGTTTCAAAACATTATTTCTAGTAGTTGGAAATCAAGACAGTAGGAAACGATGACAGCAGATGAAGGCGATAGCTATTTTTCTTAAGACTTTCTGCAGTCACAGTTGTGATTGCCTGGAGTAAGGTGAGAGGCCACTGCTCTTCTGCAGTTGCACCATCTGATTAGAAGTGTATTCATGACACTGCACCGTGTTGATGACACTAAACAGGCCCTTTTCAACCTCTTCATTCTTGGTAAACCCAGTTATGCACCTGTGTATCAAGAACATTATATACCAGTTGTAAAGACACTTTTGAATCCAAAATACACAGGAGCCGTATCAGAAAAGGCACTGATATTTGTTAGAAATATGTATATGTGCACATTAATTCAGTTTTAGGGCAGGTCTATTAACAGACTGGTTTTTTTCTTAGCAGAAACAGCCGAATGGAACTGGTTGTACTGTCTTTGGAGTCACCAGCCTGCTGGTTTTAACGGAAATAATGCTGGAATCAGTGTCCAGGGAGAAGCTGACTTGTGAGGAGGCCAAATTGTTGTAAATCAGTTTGAGACTGGTGGGGAAAAGCTTCACTTAATACCCCAGAGAGGGGTACCTGGAAGGCCACATTTGAGAAAATTAACGATTGAGAGATTTTCCGCATATGGTAATAACACTGAAATCTGCAAACTACAGATCATCAGTGTATTTTCACGTGGAGAACACTATGAGACATGAAATTAAAGCTCTTAATTGCAGTCGCTATTAATTACTGTGGGTGTACAAGAGATTATAGGAAGGAATAAGATTGATTTGCAGTCTGAAAGTGTGTGTCCAAAGCGTCCTTCGGTATTATGCACACTCTCAAGCTGAAAAGTGAGAGACTGAGTCTTCAAACAGACATGATGTGAATAACTTCACAGTTCCAGTGAAAGGGTTTTGTTGAGTGCATCATCCTCTATGTTTGGGGAATTACTGGGCATGATTATAGATGCAGAGATCAAAACTTCTGGGCGTATGTGAGAGACACCAAAAAGTCTTATCTTGAGATTCGTTTTCAGTCCTTTACTATATTAGCTCAGAATTAGAAGGCCTTGAATTTTGCCCAAATTACTTAAGATACAACTGATTTCAGGGACCCAGTTTGATCCTTTGGCTTCTATACCGAGAAACATGAGTAGAAATACACTTGCCAAAGCACTTAGTTTAAAAAGAAAACAAAAAACCCCTGTCAAAGCTTTTTTTTTTTTTTTTTTTTTTAAATAAGGACTCAGCTGAAAGGCCATGTTCTTTCGTTAGCCTCACTGCACTCCTCGAGCAGCAGATGAAAAAGAAATAGTGTATTTCCTTTCATCGACTTTCATTTGCACGTTTTTAGCTTCATTGCAGCTTTCCCGCTGGTGTTTTAGGAGCGGCCCTGCTCCCACCTCCCCGCACCGCCACCGCACCCCTTGTTACCCTCCCAAATAAATAACCCCCGCTCCCCAACTCCCTGCAGCTGGGGAAGCTTGCCCTTCCTCTCACTTTTTCTCCCTTGTTACTGGACTCCTAATAGTTTCTTTTTTTTTTTCTTTTTTTTTTTTTTCTTTTTTTTCTTTTTTTTTTCTTTGGGTGGGGGAGACTAAAGGCTGGGCTGGAGCTAAAGCCGAAGGTAAATCTCCCACTGGCGGCACGGGG
>NW_010141065.1:0-14006 GCF_000699245.1 Pterocles gutturalis
CTCGTTTCCGAACCAGCACCGGCCGGCACAGGCTAATGGGAGCTCACTGGAGAGCTGCTGAAGGTTGCCGGGCAGAGAGGAGGGAATTTCCCTGCACGGAGCCACCCGAGGTCTCCTCAGCCGTGCAACTCGTTCTGTGCTCTAGGACTGGAACAGGAAACACCAGATGCCAAGACATGCAAACCAGGTTTAGAAATGGTTTTCCAACATTCAGGCAGCGCTGCCTTCCTGCGAGCCTGCCCCGAGGTGTCTGTGCAGAGTCAGGAGCATTTACCCAGAGAAGCCGTCGGTGAAGGGTGGGTGGTGTGGAGCTGCGCATGGTTGTTCAGAGGATCACAAGCGTCTAAAAAGTCCCTCTTCATGCAGATCTTTTGTGTATCGTTTCCTGTGTCAGGGCACAGAAACACGCAACCCCTCCAGATTCCCTTGCATGAGACCATTTTAGCACCTGTATGAGTAGCGAGGAGGATTACACCTCCCTGCCGCAGATCCCCGTAGCCCTGGCATTTGTGCAAACGCAGTAACTTGATAGCTGGAATTAAATTTGCTGTACCAACAAGCAACTGAACTGGGAAGTGACTAACATTTTCCCAGCAGGTTTCACAGGTAATGGTAAATGAAATGTTGTTTGCAGGTTATGGAAGTTAATGTGCTCTAGTGTATGAAAACACCTTCATTATCCTTTGTCATCGCTCCAGCTCTCCTCCTCCAGCTGGCTTCTGTCCCAGTCTCTCTCAGTAGCTCCTTCCCATCCCAGCAATATGACATTTTTCTTTTCATGGGCTCTGAGAGGCCGCGCACTGTGCGGGTCTGGCAGTGAGAGCACCAGGAGCACACAAGACAGAGTCTCCCCGCTCTGCATCTGCAGAAGCCCGTCCAGGGAAGTTCTTGCTCAGCCCTGGATGAAGTTGCTGAGCTGCTCTCCACTCCGCGAACACTATCCGTTCCTCAGATAATGCTGAAACCTTGCAGGGACAGGACATGTTCAGTGCAGATTCACACTCCAGCAGGTTTCTACTGAATGCTCTTTCCTTTCTACTTTTGTTGACTAAGCCTATAGGCATCTTGATGGAAACTGCAGCAGAACTATCTAGGATTATCTGTACCAAGCGAAAAGTTCTTGCTTCCCAGTATGTAGTGTTGACAAATTCTCAGACAAGCTTCTGTTACACGGGAAAACCAGCATGTCATACACGATTTTCATGAAAGCTTAATAGGAATTTTTCCTGAAAAGAATCCAAGGTGTGGAAATTTCAGCCAAACCACAGAAATTTGTCAAAGTAACAAGCACCTGAAAATAGCATATTGTGAGTTTAGCAGCCTTAGCTGTAAGCTCTGCTAGTATCACACTGGATAAATATGGCATTATATAAAGTGATGGCTTAGTTCTTTCCATCAGAATGCATTTCCATACATAAATTAAATCTCTGAAAAACAGATATGGCTAAATAACATTGTTTCTCTTCCTTAAAGATTCTCATATTTTTGGTAGATGATGGGAAAAGGTGGAGAAAAGGATAAGCCCTTTCTTCAATCAACTTATTAATGTACTTTCTTTGCTCACAACCTAGTTGCTAAGCGAGTTATTCCAGAGGTTGGTTCTCAGAGCCATGATCTAAATATATTTGTTTCTGGCTCTGTAAAGGTCTTGACTAACCAGAGTGAGGCATGTGAGCACTCTCACTGGTATCTAGCAAAGCACCTTTCAGTATCATTAAGTATTTTAAGCATGTGCTCAAATATATTGCTGATTAGGGATGCAACTCCTCGGATGTGGAAGTGCTTTGCTCACCTGGCACTGGAGATATTGTTAACATTTCAGTTAGTGTAATATTAATTTGCTGACCTTTCTCTGGCAATACTTCAAACAATTATAATTTATCAATTTTTCCTATAAAGAGTTTAAGTGATTTAGGGCCTTGTTTAAATCCTAGGTCATCTTCAGATGCCTTTCAACAACTGCAGCAGAGGGGGTCTCAGCAGCTCCCTTCCAAGCTCCGACAGCTCCTACCGCCTGTGCGACGGATCTGGTGGAACAGATCGTTTGCCCATGCTCCATCTGACTAGCTGAAACCCATCCGCAGCAGAAATATTGACAGCTTTCCTGGGCTACCAACTGAAACACCCTTTTCTCCTTCAAATTTTTGTGAGGACATCCCTCCAGGAAAGACAAACAGCAATGTGACCACGTTTACCTGCTGCAGGGACACGTCAGTGCCCCGCGAGCTTGTGCACTAGGGAGGAAGCATCTCAAATGGTCAGCAGGGGTCAGGAAGAAGCCTGTCTCTGAGACACAAGGGCTGGGGGGGTGCGTGGCTTTAGTGCGTGGAGCCTGCATTCGTACACCGGCTCAAGCTTTCTCCTGTTGGCACATCTAAAATCTTCATAACTGAATTACACTGTTGGAACATTGTACCAAAGTTTGACTTAATGTCATTTTAATATTACAGATTTCCCAATTACATAGTTTGATTTTGGCTGATTCGATTATAAAGTTCATAATGTTCCTATTATTCTGCATTTGAAAGATATTATTCATCATTTGGTGAAATTTAAGAGGACTGACTAGCCAGTAGATGGCACCAATAAAGCCTCTTGTGGGACTTGAGAAGTGTAATTCCTGTCTTTTCCTCAAATGCATTTTGGAACTGAAAAAAACTAGACAAAACATCATTATTGATGTCATTTATTCTTATTAGTTTCCAGTAATAGCCAGGGAAAACATTTCAGTTTATAGACAGAATTCCTTTCCTAAGTCAAAATTCTACCATTTAATTGAACACATAAACCCGTGAGAAAGGCTTAGGAAGAACACATAGATGTGTTGCAGTAATTTCCTAGTTATCTAGAAAATCCCATCTGTGAGGAGTTAATGCCTTCTGAGCACTTCTCCAATCTCATGCAGCGGTGTCAGCTGAAACGTTTTTTTATAACACATTTTTTTTCCATAAAGCCTTTAAACTGTAACCCCCAACAGCAATGAAAACTGGAGAAGGAAGCAGATGGAGAAAGCCTGAAGGTTTTTGCATTGCCGCGTGCTAACTGCATTACTGGGTACTTGGAACCTGGGTCATCTTCCCTGAACGAAGTATGACCTATTTAGACTTTAGACCTTCAAAATATTGTGGCTGTGTGGGCTGTGGCACCCACACAGAAGGAAGATGTTGATTTCCTTTATGCTAGAAGGATCTCATCTCTCATTTGGCTGCAAATGACAACACTGTGCCTTCGTAGCACTGCTTTAATAAGACCGTGGTTATGCTAATAGTATTCCTTTCCCAACAGGTTACCTCACCTAGCCTCAGATGTTAAACACCATGTAAACTAAGCAGGAAATACGCTTGTAAAGAGTAAACTTCCCTAAGAATGATCAAGGATATTTAATTCCTTGGGGACTTGTAGCAATCGCCTTCACTCCTGGTAAATCTCCAGCCTGCCTTGGGTGGCAGTAACAGGAGCTGTGAGGGTGGGTGTTTTTTTCCCCAGCAGAGCCCCTCTTATCTCATTTCTGCAGCTGGGGCAGTACTGACTTTGGACAATGTCACAAAGGCTGGGGGAAAGGAAATCTGTGCTACAGGGCATGAGTCATTTCCAATGGAAAAGCTGATAGGAACCACGCACGCTGTGAGAGGGGCCAGGCGAGGTACAGCTCCCACTGCCAGCAAAACAGAGAGTCCTCCCTTAATGGCCTGGGTTGTAGCTTTGTTCTTTGCTCCCTCCAAAACACTGATTAACTTCAGTTGAACTGTCCCTATCAGTACGATGTGCGATGAGGAGTGACTTCCCACACATTTCAAATGCTGCTTTTTAAGCTGGTGGCTCAATATATTTATTGAAACAGGAGAATGGCAGGGTTACAACAAAACAATAATTTTGGAAGCTCGGGTGTGAACTACTACAAGGCGGCTCCAAAGGTACTAATCAACATGCTAAAGGCAGACTAACAAGCATCCACAGCACTGTTCCAGGGTATTGGTAGTTACACCCGTCCCATACCCAGTTAATGCATGCTGTCTTCCCATCTTAACAGCCCTGTGCTGCAGGGACTTCCCAGGTGCTGGGGCACCCTGTAACAGAGCACCTTGTACAAAAACCTACAGCTGTCTGTGAGCACATCCTCCCCGCATCTCCTCCCAGGGCAATTTCTGGAGTGGCAGATTCACTGTTTGATGGGATGAGGGGTAACAGCTTTAAGCTGGAAGAGGGTAGATTTAGACTGGATATTAGGAGAGAGTTTTTTCCTGTGAGGGGAGTGAGGCAGTGGCCCAGGTTGCCCAGAGAAGCTGTGGATGCCCCATCCCTGGAGGGGTTCAAGGCCAGGCTGGATGAGGCTTTGGGCAACCTGGGCTAGTGGAGGTGTCCCTGCCCATGGCAGGGGGTTGGAACTCGATGATCTTTAAGGTCCCTTCCAACACAAATGTGATTCAATGAGTCTATTTGATAAACTGTGAAGGAAGAAGTCCAGACAGAAAGTAAAAATTTTTGGTTTTCATTGCTTCACAGTCTCATTTGTCTTTAATAGCATTTCTTTGAAATTCTAAGGAGCAAAGTTACTGTTAATGTATGAGAGTTATGTGGAAATTATTGTGATCATTGTGTCCATCATCTTTATGAATAGGACTACAGGTTGTTTTCTGACTTTTTTTTTTTTTTGTCACCATTTTGATCTGTTTATGATAACAGTAAAATTATTTGAATTGTATAGTTTTGATACTCAGAAATAATGAATGGACCTTCTTTTCCTAAGCTTCTTTACAGGTGCTCCTGAGCTATTACAAAATAGAAACATCATGCAGAATACTAAATATGTTTTCAGCTGAGAGGTACAGTTCTGCCCAAGATCAACACAGAATACAAAAATGAGTCACACTTTAGATCTTAGGGTAGCTGTAACCACACAACAACTTATTTCTCAGGTTAATAAAATCTGCTGCACTCCAGTACTTGTGTCAGCATTACTGTTTAAAACTAGGATTTGCAAAATTTGCTTATGGAACCAGTTATACCACATCCTGGGAGATAGTGCTGACCACTGTTAACACAAATTATGTAAACCTCATTTTCTCAGTCTCCTTCCGTGTCTTTTCATCCTTGCTGTTTAGGGTCAACCATTATATCACCAGTCAATGTCTGGAGATGAAGCCTTTCCATCCAAGAATTTGTAGTCAGAAAGATTATGGAGCCAACTGTGTGTGTGTGAAAGCATTGAAAATGCAAATTATAGCAGAAAAAAGAAATGTGAGTCTTCATTACACCAAAAATGACAGTAGACAAAGCCAATAATCAATGAGAAAGGAAAGGCTCCAGGGTATGTCAGCAATAATGTCAGTAGGTCATAAACAGAAAAAAAATTGCTTCATTAGCAAGGAATTGGTTCTAAGCACAAACGTACATTTTCTTGACTATATCCAGTTAACATTCAAATTCGTCTTCCCGCCTGGCATAGCAGAGTTTTGGTAATTCACAGATACCATCAGACACGACTGATGGATGATCTGAGAGAAGGGGAGTCAGGGAAGGGGCTAACCACTCTCCGTTATGTATTTTTACATGATTTTTGTAACAAAGTCCACTGGTCCCATTTTTCTGCCTTCATTTTCTTTCTTGGATTTTCTGCCATGTAACTGGATTTGTTCAACTTAAGGAGAAAGAGGAGGCCAAAAGCCAAAAGGTAAAGCTTCAAACAGAGAAGGAAGGCCAGGAGGCAGGGGGGAAGGGACAGAGGGCCAGGCTTCTCCAAGGCAATGGGACAAGAAGCAGAGGAGAAAGGCCGGGAGGCTCTTTGCTTCTCTAAGCAGGGCAGATAGGAGGCTGGGAGAGAGTTGACCCGCTGGGTGGGGATGGAATATACAAAGTTCAGCTCCAGGCAATTGCTAAGGATCTTCCCAAGCATCCAAAATGGCAAAGTAAAGCAAAAATGTGGCATACAACCAATAAGAAAAGAGAACCCTGAGAGGCAAGGTGGGATTTCTGGATGTCTGTGACACAGGGATCCTAACCTGCCCTTCTCAGAGCTCTGGTTCCTGAAGGCTTGCGGTCTTGGTTTCCAAACTGGGAATATGAGAAGTACCCATAAAGCATTCCCGCTTACAAAGGGAAAGTGGAAGGCATCCATAGCATCATCTTCTGCATCCTAGAGAGCTTCTGTGAGCCAAAGAGACATTTAGGGTTCTTGGGAGACTTCTCTGGCCTTCCTTGCCAACAGCAGCCTAGTCATCATGGTTGTCTTCATCCTCAGTGGACGCCGTCTGCCCAAGAATGTTAGGGATGCCCGTGTCTCCTTCCACAGAGGCACTCATGCATGTTGGTGTGACGTCCCTGTCCCACAACAGAACCTAGTTCAGATCCTTGCAGTAGCAGAGGACAATGTCTTAGCAAGGGTTAAGTGTTCATTATTGGTTTTAACTGTCTTGCAAGGCTGTCTCAGAGCCTTAATTGACTCCTGCACTGCTATAAGTTGCATTTATACCTGTGCTGGGCCATCTGGGCACAAATGAATCATCCGGTACCATCAATGGTCACCCCATGGGCTGATGATACTTTACTCAAATTTTCAGGCAGTTTAAGGACCATCTGAGAGGTCTAATTGGGATCATGATATGCCAGAAGCACATATTCTCCTGGAACATTGTTTTTAATGGTTGCATTAAGGACTTTTGGGTTGAGGTTCTGTGTCCAATTTACAGTGGTACTGTGCTGTAGGGCCAATGACTTTCATGGTGAAAAGTGAAGATAGGCAAAACAGTCCCAGCATAGTAGTGGAGGCCATGGGTCTACTGAGCATCCAGATGGAGCGGCTGATCACGGCTGGTAGCTGCCACAGACCTGAAGATACTGACAGCACTTAAGGACCCAGGCCAACTGAGCAGTTCAAATCTCTAAAAGCGAGAGCAGGGACATCCAGGGATGGCAGCACTGTTTACAGAGGTCAGAAAGAGAAGGGAAATTCTGTGCTAAAATGCTGTAACACCACTCCTGGGACCTTTTCAATATGCCACTAGAGCAAAATGAATAAGCAAGAGCAAAATCAGTTTAACTTGCCCAACTCAGTTTCTGCTGGCAATGCAATTGGAGTAATGCAGCTAGGATTTTTCAGTCTGGCCCTCGAATTCATAAATCCCGTCTTAGTGTCTCTTCTTTGTGCATCAAATGTCATAACTGCTAGCACACAGTAAAAACTGAAAATAAGTATCAAGGAAGTTCACTCTTCACCCATCATTAGCAGTTATTTGCTCCTGCACAAAGGGACTGAAAATAAATTCCTATCATCAACAACAAAGATAGTACATTTTGCACCAAATTAATTCAACTTCCTTTGCAAAACTCAGATGATGATGTTTAAGTAAGTTTTGTGAAGTAATTTATACTAAAGGACACTAACATTTTTAATAGAAGGCAAAGAACAAGTTCTGTTATCATATCAAAAATTTTAATGTATTCTTTGATTTACGCTGATGTAACTGACATCAGGATTTAATCCAATGGACTGACATTTCCATAATGCCATAATTCCTGTGTTTCCCTCATTCCATTCTCCTCTCTCTGCCTGTTTTGGCAAGATCTACATGTTTCTGAAACTCTGCCAATTGCATTGTGTCTTTACTTCAGCTACTAGCAAATCCAAGGTTTCTACTCTCCTGGGAGTAAAGAGAAAAATTCAGCTAAGCTTTTGTTTGAGCTCTGTGTGAATTGTGTGAGTGGAACTGTTGGATACCAGGAAAGAATTCTCCAATTTCTACCAATTTGGAAGAATCTAAAGTTGCTTTATATTCAGGAACTCTAGCTGTGTCAGTTCAATTGATGGTTTTAACCTGTTTCTGAATTTGAAAGCAATAAAAAGGGAAGAAAGTCAAACCTGCATTACTGGAGCTTTCTACTTTCATACAAACACAAACTCATGATAGAGCAACGTGGTTTCTTCTGAATTATAGACTATTGCAGGAGCACAGCAGCAGCATAATACATGTTGAATGAATAAAGAAAGAGGCTGTTTTCACTTGTGAACCCCACAAAAGTAATTTATTTTTGTGTTGTATAAGATTATATAAACAAAAACCTTGGAAAAAATACAAACCCACTGATTTTTGCCCACGGTTAAGTCACCGCATACCGCATTGGCAATATGAAGGGATTCATGAGAATATGCAAGATATACTAATTTTAAAGCCTTTATGCTAATAAAGCAGACAGTGTGCTATGCAATGGTGTTAGTATAAGCGAAGAGCAGTGTCACTTGAATCCAAACTTACCTTTGGTAGGTGCAACCAAAGAGGTCAGTCAGTGGAGGAAGAAAGATGTCACACAGGGGTTCTGAGTCCAACAGGCAGTTTGAGAGCAGTGTCAAGATATATGTATTTATTGTACTGCTCATGTCAAAAAAGTGCTTGCCCGGGCTTGCTCAGGCAAATCTCCAACAGGTTTTTGAGAGGACAGAAACATATCTAGGAATTCACAGCACTGACTGTTCAAGTACGCGGGACAAACACTATCTGGATTTGAAGAGAAGCAGTTCCAAGAAGTGGGCAGACTGAAGTCAGGATATCCTGAGCTATAAGAAAAGATCATTAATTCACCACTGGAGAGGTCTGTAAGGTGGTGATAAAAGTGATGAATAAGAACCAGCTGTACCTCTTCTCTGAGAGCAGCCTTCCACCTGCCTCAAAAGCATCCAGAATAAAAGCCTTCGGTTATTAACAGCTATGACAGTGGACTTCCAGAACACAATGTGCTTGAGCTGGTAGGAAAGCCTCCTCCACTAATCTAAGTGGATATCCACAAGTAATCAAATGCATTTGAGAAGTTGCCACTCCTTGTTTCTGAATGACAGACCTCCCACCTGAGACAGGGTGTTTGACCGTCGCCGGCGTAACTTTTCGTTTCTTCGCAATGTAATTCGTGTAGGAAGGTTCTCTGATGTATGACAAAGGCAAATTTTGAGTCACTGCAGGATCTTCCAAGGAGGATGTAGAGCCTGAGAGTGTGGATCACTTGCTTCTGTCACAAGTCGTGCTTAGCTTGAAGGGTGTTGAGTCAGAGAAGAAGTGCTGACGTGACTGGGAGAAAGAGCTGAGACAAAACTTTTCAGTACCTGTTGGTCACAGAAGTGCTTGGGGACATTAGAGAAATTATCTCCCATTGCTTGCATTCTGCCGTGGCCAGGGCAACCTGACTTTGTGTACTCTCTATAAATAAAGAGGAGTACATCAGAGATGTCTGGATCTGTCATCAAAATGTCCTCCTAAATCAAATCACGTCAATTATCCTAGTCACTTTGATCAAAAAGGGGTCAGTTCCAGAAGGATTCATTTATTTGTTTTCCCAGGTATATAATTAAAGTTAACCCAGATTTGGACATTTATAAGAGTGGAGATACACGAAAAAAATTGCCTTTCACGTGAGGAGTATCGTGTCTGTGCACTCCCCACGCTGCCATCCCCTTCCTGCAAGAGCACGCTGCCCACCGCTGCTGCTGCTGCCCTCGCCACTGCAGCTGCTTGTTGGTGCTTCTGCTGCTGCTGTATTTACTGCTCACATTCATGGCAAAGAAATTTTGATGTTATTTGTGGTCTGTCCAAAACCTAACTGCTACTCTTGAACAAAGTCTTCCCAAAAGAGCTGGAGACATCAATCCTGACAAGCAGGGCAGCCATCCATCCTAGAGAAGCCAGCTTGTGGGCAGGCTGTGGCCAGAGACATAACTGCCAGGAGTCACTGGGACTGTATTCTTGCTGGTTTCTCCATAGTTCAGAAAAGATTTGTGACCCAGGATAGCCATGTCCCTGGTGGGACCAGGATGTGCCAGGACCACCTGGGATGCCGAGGGCTGTATACCAAATTTTGGTGCTGGAGGGGTGGGAATCCCCACAGTTGATGGAGGCAGCTGGCAGAAGTCCATGGCAGAGGACAGTGCTCTGAAACCTCCTCACCCTTAAGACCATGAGTTTATGTCTACAGAAGTCTGATCATGGTGGAAGCCTTTGAAGCCATCATACAGATTGTGTATCCTTAAGAGCACCATGTGTGTTTATAAACTGACAGTTTAGCAGAGATATTGCCACAACTAGGAGATAAGGAGTAGTGGGTCTGTGCCCGTGTGTGCCTGAATGTGTGTCTTCTGGTGCGTTGTTCCTTTTTAAAGTAAGCAGACTGTGTTAGAAAACACACAAAAATTACTCCAGACAGACCCAGAGTGAGGAGGAAGAAGCCCTCCGGTTTCAATGTCATACTCCTTCTGGAAGAGATGAGGTGGAAAACTATGAACATCAACACCATATTCCTCCCTTCCTTCTTGGAGCAGAAGGGTGCCATTGATCCTGGGACACAGAGGGGCCAGGCAGGACAAGGACAGCCCCAGACAGCAGTATCCTTCCTGGGAATGGGCTGTCATAACCCGACAATTTGGACTATTAGTATTTAATATATCTTTGTATAATGGGATTGATAGTAATTCTTTTACTGGACTGTTAACATTTTTATTAGGCTAATAATAAATTCTTGGCTGTACATATAAGCTGTGTTTCTTTAGCCTCTGGAAATGGTACTGACCATTTAGTCTGGTACCCTGGCCTGGAGGACGGGCAGTTAAAGTTCAGTACAGCCACCAACAGAGGACATGGAGAGCCCTTCTGAGAGCCCTGTGGCATTTTTGTGAACCGCCCCTTGTAAGCACCAGCCTGCAGAGATGACACAAGAAGACACCTGGTGTTACCCAGCCTGTAATTTCCGATGCAGTTGGGTAGTCATTGTAGGGTGAGCACGGTGCCCGTGTAGCTGAGTGGAGAGCAGCCGTGTGCTGAGGTGTGCAGCGTGGACAGGAAGGTGTGACGAGCAAAAGAGAGGTGTATGGCAGCGAAATATGTGCATGCACAAATGCAAGATCCCAGGTGGACTGAGCTAGGGAAGAAACAAGGAATGGATGCAGGGTCGTTCTCCCTGGAGAAGGAGGATGGAGACTTAAAAGCTAAGGGCTGGGACTGCTGCTGGGCTGCCCCCGGGAAGCTGGAAAGGAGCTGATAGCAACCCGCTTTCACCATGTGTCAAAACACCTTTCCCAGAGTAATTAAAGGCTTGCTCTGCAGCTCACAGGAGCTGTTCATAACAAATTGCCAACACTCTTCTGAGATGTGCCCTGGAGCATAACACAAGGGCATCCATGGGAGTGCCAGGCTGCCAGGAGCTCTGCGGGCTGGTCGAGGTCTCTGCAGGGCACAGGGAAGGACACGGCTCCTACCGCCTGTGAGGAGCAGCTCCTGAGCCAGCCCTTCTCCTGGGCCAAAGCCTGGGGTTACCGCAGAGGGAACTGATTGTTTTGTTCCCTTGTTCACCGGGAGCGAACATGCACATGTGCAGGTGTGCAGTGCAGATGGGCTGGGACTAGGATCTTGGCGCAAGTACTGGAGCTAGGTGATTTGGCAGTGGAGATTCGCCTCATGATAAAAACACATTTGTAATATGAAAGGCCAGTTCGAGTTTATGAGAAATTGAAAAATGCCTATGCAGTGCAGGCTTAAGAAGCTGCTTTCTTACCGTGGATGCAAGTAATTACTGCATTGTAAGAAACCACAGCATGCAGACGGACAAGCAGCAATGACAGCAATGTCATCTGCATGCCTGCTGGGAAATGTGGACTAGTATATATTCTGGAAGTTAATCTGTTGTATTTAGTTAATTATTCTTCCAAATTGTTAAAAGATTGCCACGATATCAACCATAGTCAAGGGACAAAAAACCCCGTATTTGCTAGGTGTGAAATCCCAGCTGGAGCAGTAAAGTACTGCATGCCAGGAGTGGGTATAAAATACTTGCCTGTGCAATGATTTAAAATACATTAGTTCATATGAAAGGTGCTTTTGAATTGGAAACATGAATAATGACTATCATTTGCGTAGAGCACTATACCTGTCCGTTAATACTGAGCTCCCTACGTCTCAACGGTTCTCAGAGGTGATGACACTGCTGCTTGTGTTGGGCTGTAGCTGGACAGTGAATCAATGAGAAGGAACTTTGCCCCTGTGCTTGGCAGTTATGATCATGAGCTTTAGCTTCCCCAGGTCCATGCATGAATTGGTAAAATCGTGCTCTCTAAAAGACAATAATCTGTCTAATAACATGCTGCAAAAATTATATTAATAGTCTGAATGAAGAAGAAAAATTTGGGGGGGGGGGCGAAGGAACAAATTTGAGGGTAAGGTAGATAGCACAGCACTGCAGAAGGGCTGCGTTAGGGACACAGGCAAGACTCACCACCTGATGTTTTCGGATCAAATCAGTCCTCAAGCTGTGAGTCAGTCAAACTGAACTTTAAGCCGCTTTCTGAGCGTGACATGGGAAGTTCTGACTGCCTTGCATGAGCAAGTGCAGTGGTTTGATTTCCTGGTATAAGCAGATACAAATGACCATAAATAGTTTCATGCCTTTTGCTTTTGAGAGCTCCTCAGAGCTGATATAGAATAGGCTGCTGACTAGCTATGGTGCCTTTTCTTAAACTGCTTTTTGACTGTGAGCAAATTGTTCTTTCTATCCAGGCAACAATGCCCCAGACATATTTCCCTGTATCCAAACATGTGGGTGTTTTGCAAAGGTTAATGGAAATTAAATTAAAGCGGGATAATACTGATTATAATGCAAGAGTGTGCAACCAAGGCTAATTAATACAACTGGCTCAGTCCTGACCTGCGACCCCGCTCTCTTTCTTTCTCCCGCAACCCTTTTTTTTTCCCCTAAGCAGGCACCCACAGCAAAAAACTAACTGCTTGTTTCAAACAGTCTAGCAAGGACAGGTTTACCCAGGCATCCCACTTTTCTCACTCAGGACTTAAATGATGTTCAATCCTCCAGAAATAAAAGCAAGCCTATTACATTGTCCCTGCTTCCTTCTTGCTTATGAGCACGCTAATTCTATCATTAAGATTAGAGTATTTCCTCCGGTTTAGTGTGTGCTGAGTTTTTCTGTGCCAGGAGGTATGGCAAATAGACTTGGATTTTATCTTGTTAAAGTGGCATATGTTAACAAACGTCTTTTCTGGTGAATCAGATCACTTTTTGTCCTGCATTAATGATCCAACTTTGTAATTAGTTTATTCCTGGGCAGGAGAATGGCTTTTAACTCTGGAAAATATGCACAGGCTGTCTGAAATCAGACAGGAGGACTTGAAACCGCTGGGATGGTAACAGGGCAGAACAAGGGGTCTTGCACCTCTGCATCTTAGACCACCACATCTTATTTCTATCTGTTACCCCTCGCACATCCTTCCCCAAGAAAATCTGTAAAGGAGGCACCTGGGAAAGCAGTAGTGCAATGGAGGATGCTTGACCTGAGGACACTGAAGGTTTAATTCTGAAACATCACAGTGTATCAGGTTCTTCAAGATAGGAGGCCAAATTTGCCTCACTGTGGAAGGACAAGGTACTGTGGATGCAGCGCTGTAGATCATGTAACACATCCTAAGCTTTAATTTTAGAAATGCCACCTTGGCACACACTCCCCAGAGGCATGAGAGGAACAGAGACTGTTAAACCCCAGCTGCTGTAGGGGCTTCGCTTGCAACGAGCTTTTCCCCGCCATCGCTCCCTGCAGCAACAAGGGCTCTGCTTGCAAGGCACAGTCTGACCCCCGGGTTCAAAGTGTCACGTCCACAGGGTCCCCAGGAGCTCTCCCATGACTGGCTGCTGGACTATAGCTTTCTTGTGTCCCCAAATCCTTTTGCTTTTCAGCACATCTGAAAGCTGTTCCTTTGTAGTATTCTTCCTTTTCCACGGGAAACACACCAGTTGCTGTGTCAGCATCTTGGCCAGGAATCAAAGAGAACAAGCTGCTTGTCAGGCAACACCCCAGGCACAGGCAACTGGGATAGGGATGATATTTCAGCAAGAGTAACCCTTTCTGGCACTAAGGAAAAATATCTTAAAAATTTAGAGTAACTTTGGAAAAAAAAAATGCTACCTGTAAAAGTGATGAGTTTGTTAGCACAGGTTAAACAATGCAGCACCTTTCTCCAGCCTCTGCT
>NW_010141065.1:14028-16936 GCF_000699245.1 Pterocles gutturalis
TGGGTATTCTAGTTGCCTCATACATTTACAACACCTGCAACAAATAAATAGGGAGAATAAGCCATGTACCCTTTACTCTCCCTTCCCACTCACTGATTCTCCTGCTTAACATGAACCAGGCAGCTAGCTGCTGATGCTTTGCTGCTGGACTCCTGGAGACCACCAAGCTTTTACAGGCAGTTCACAGCTTTTGTGCTAGCACACGCCTGCAATTTCTCTAGCTGGAGCTTTGTGCTGTTTTCTTCTCCATTGTACTTGGCTGCTGTTCTTTCCACACTACTCAATAGTTTTTGTTTTTTTTAATCTTTTCACAGGTACTGACTAGAATGTACCATTATTTAAAAGATTATTTTTTTTAGTGTCACAGAAAACTCCTAACACCATAGATACGTTGCCTTTAATGGGGACCCAAATGCAGAGCCCTCACTGAGGTCATGTCTATATTGCTGTGTCTCTGGGGTGTGTATGAAAAAGAGCTTTTTGTGCCTGCTGTGTGTAGCAGCAAGACCCCCAAGCAGGATTCACTTCTTGCTGGCTCTTATGGTATGTTTTTAATCCTCCTCTCACTTTTGTCTGCCTTTGTAGCAGCTGCTCATTGCATGCTCATTTTACCACGTTCCAGGAGGGTCTCAAACACACTAGAAATTATTAATATCTCATGCAAGAAGATAAGGCGATATCAAACATACCTGAAATGCTTAATAACTTCTGCCTGAAGAAGAGCATATGGCTATATCCTGAAGCCTAACCAGGACTGACTCCATGCATTGTCCCACTTGGTTTTTGACAGCAGCATTTTTGACAATGCCTTTCAGATGAATATACCATGTCCTGTGGCCATTTCTATCTGAGTACTGATGAACATAGCATGTCCTGTGGCCATTTCTATCTGAGTACTGAAATGTTTCCCATCATTCAGAAGTAAGTGTTGTCTTTTTTGCGTGTTTGGATATATACCTTCTTTCTCTAATAAATCTTCTGGGTGCAACTGGTAAAAATGGCAAGAGAGGAAGAAGGACAAATAGCTCTCATTACCACCCAAGGAGAAGTGGGGCTTTCATTAAATAGGCATGTCATGCCTGATGTTAGCATGTCATCTCTTTTTCCCACAGTGATCATATTTGGATGAGCCCTGAGTAGTACGAGACTAACACTGTGTATCAAACACCTTTTCTATTAACAGGTTACCTCAGGGAAGACCTCCTTGGAGAACAAGAGGTTCCAGACAATGGAGGAGAACTGGGGTTTCTGTGGGTTGGCATAGAACAGCACGTGAAGTGAAGAATCCCTTGTCCCTAAATCACATAACAGGTGTCTGTCTACTGTGATCTTAATAACCTTTCCTAGACAATCTCTCAAAGACTTAGTAAGCCTCAACATGTTTTATTTTCTAGCACTGATATTTCCAGCTTCCCCTTATGACCATTTCATCTTGTCTTCATCCCAGTCAGTGTAAAGGAAGACCACAGGCGTGCTTCCCGTCCGTGCTCCCTTGCGCTAGGCAGGCTTCCTGGGGCTCTGCTGTGCCTCCGAGGCAGCTGATGGCTTGGGCTGGTCTCTTCCCAACTTTCTTCAAGTGAGGTGCCAGAAATGGCTGAGTGCTTCAGACCTTCCCAAGGCTGTGTAATGGGGAAGGAATACCTCGGTATATACCAAATTTGCTATTCACAGAGCCCTCTCGGAGTTATAACTCTGAGCTCTTGGTCTCCTCTTTCCCCCCAGTAACATTACATCTTACTGGAAAAAATGTTTCATACTCCCAGACTCTTCCGCTTTTGCCATGACAGCAACCACAAACTATCCCGTTCATATTTCTAGAGCTACAATTGCTCTCATTTTTTGACCTCATAAACATGCTTTGGCAGATGCAGCAATTTCTTTATGGAGACTATGTGTGTTTTAGCTTCTTTGATGTGACCGCACAGTCTACAACCCACAGCCTGAGGACATCAGATACAGAAATATTCTGATTCCATGAAGAGAGGAGGTGGCAACCATTCATTATACCTTCACAGTCTTTGGTCTTGGCTCTTAAAGATAAATCAACAGCAAACACAGGAATGTAAAATGCATGGAGTAATAAACAGACACTTTAAAAATGTTCTTTATTTTCATTTCCAAGTTCAGTTTTCAATAATTTGCAGATAAAATGAGAGTACAAAAATACTCCCTTTAGTCTAGTTTGAATTTAGATAGATTATTCATTATTTACAAACAAAACTAAGCCTGCTTTTTCAAGTGCACAGATTACATAGCTCGTTCTTTTCATAAGGTATGTAAACCAGATTTCAGTTCAAACATCAAAACATTTTATACTTGGGTGTCAGAACTAAAAGCACAACTAAGAGGTTCATGGAAACCTATGCCTGAACTGCAGAACAGAAGTACACACTAAAGACATCACAATGTACACACACGGAGACATGCACATATGGATATCTGTATATGAACATACTGGGAAGATCAAAAATATCTGTTTTCTGTTTTGTATACAATCATAGTCATTTAACCAACAAGAATGCATGTTTGACCCAGAACTCATATATTGCTTACACAACAATTATACTTTCCTATTTTTTCAGTAAAAGATCATTTCTGTCACACAGTAAAATTGTGTGTCTTCCAGTAAATGTCACATGGTGATGGTGAAATGATGAAATACTAATGGAGCGTTAGAAGAAGAAGAAGCAAAAGGGACAAGATGAAGGAATACTGAAAGATGAAATTGCACTGAGTCATTGCGAAGATTAATTTGCCTAATGATGTCTGTTGGAAACTGTAAATTCTCTCTCTGCCTTATCCAGTGTCCACTTTCCTTTGAGTGATTCCGCTTCTCACATATCAGAAGAAAATGTGTTGTACTGCGTTTGTGTAGCAGAATTTTGGTAGTGGGGGTGGGGGCTACAGG
>NW_010141066.1:0-35899 GCF_000699245.1 Pterocles gutturalis
GTGCTTGGGGTTGCCCTGACCCAGGTGCAAGACCTCGCACTTGTCCTCGTTGAATTTCATGAGGTTGGCATTGGCCCACCTCTCAAGCCTGCCAGGTCCCTCTGGATGGCATCCCTTCACTCCAGCGTGTCGACCGCACCACACAACTTGGTGTCATCGGCAAACTTGCTCAGCGTGCACTCAATCCCTCTGTCCATGTCTCCCACAAAGAAGTTTAACAATACCGGTCCCAGTACTGACCCCTGAGGAACACCACTTGTCACCAGTCTCCACTTGGACATTGAGCCATTGACCACAACACTTTGAGTGCAACCATCCATCCAATTCCTTATCCACCATGTGATCCAACTGTCAAATCCATGCCTCTCCAATTCAGAGACAAGAATGTCATGTGGGACAGTGTTGAATGCTTTGCACAAGTCCAGGTAGATTACGTCAGTTGCTCTTCCCTTATCCACCAAGGCAAATTATTCAGTCTTGCCTACTGAAATGGTGAACTCCTCAGCATTGTTTTCCATACCTACCAGGACAGTGCCTAATCTAAGTCAGACCATGATGTGCTCCTCTGATATGCATATAAATTGATCTCACTTAACATAAATTATGCTGTAATTCTGTTCAGGGCTTGTGTGCAGGCTATTTCTCTGAATTCAGCTGGTGTCTTTTCTTACTCGGATGTATTGCTAAAAGCTCTTATGCATGTGCTGATTTGTTTCTCCAGCCCCCTTCTCCTCCTCACCTCAACAAACAGCTTTGTAAGGCAAAAGAAAAGTTGGTTAATTGATTTATCCTTTCCTCTCTACCTAGGAGAGATCTGTTTACACTTGAAATGGAGTGGGCCAGGTTACTCTTGCCCTCCCAAGGCCAATATGAGAGCAGAATTTAAAGCAGGACTGTGTAAGTACCTATGTTTGCTAGAAATATTTAGCTTCTTAGTCTTGTGACCAAAGCAAATTGTTCACTTGAGCAGAACACGATGGGCTTTTATTTCCCATTATGGGAAATACAATCCATGCAATCCTGAGAGCATCGTTTGGTAGCTGACATTTGGGGGTCAGTTCAAAGTTATTGTTAGCTGTCTCCTGCTCT
Organism: Pterocles gutturalis; assembly: GCF_000699245.1. Taxonomy (NCBI): domain Eukaryota; kingdom Metazoa; phylum Chordata; class Aves; order Pterocliformes; family Pteroclidae; genus Pterocles; species Pterocles gutturalis. The sequence goes on from NW_010141066.1 coordinate 1,090, forward strand.
TGCCTTCCATTTTCTGGCTGGTCTCTTGAAGGGAGTCTGCTATGGTCATCATTTAAGTGTCCTTTTTGAGGGTAAAAATGTTCTTTTTTCTGTTTTTTTCTTGTAACTTTACAAATTCAGAATGCTCTCTCTCAGGTCATTTTGAAATATGGTGACAGAAATATGGGCTAAATAATCAGCAGCAACTCAAAGGAACTAATATGTATTTAAAACTATCAGGATATATTGTACTATTTTCCCAGAAGCTTAATAATGAATAACCATAAACCTGGCATGCTTACATTAATCTCTGTAGGATATTACACTTTGCACTCAAGACCTGAAGTATTTTTCCATGACAGCACCAGCTGGTTTGTGCCTTTTCCATTTCTTCTATGCTAGACAGGTCAGTACATAAACTATGTGCTATTTTCTTATTGCACAGAAACAACAGATAGAAGATAACACAGAGAGAGAATAGACTACATTTATATTTTCTACTTTTGAAATGCTATCAACAAGTTCTGTTTAGGTAAGATATTTCTACACTGTGGAAGACGCTGTTTGTTGATACGCCAGAACTTTAAATTGGTACTTAAGGAATAGTTTGACATTTTTATGTGTTACCTTTATCTCAGCTTATAAACTTACTCATGAAATTAGGCAAAAAGTAGATTGATAACTAGGAGCAAGTTAAAATTTCAGCCTTTAGGCTTAGAAACATCATTAAAGATACTGGAGGGGAATGGTTATGTCTGGGACTTGTATTTACCTCCCTGTGTGTGTCCTGCATCGTAGGTACCCGATCCAGCAGAACCTGCTAGCTGCAAGAACTGTCCATTCGCAGTGGGAAGCTGCAAGGGCAGAATTTACTCTGAGATCGCGTCATTCTTTCCCTGCAACAGTCCCTAAAGTTAGGGACTTGGGAACTTTTTGCCCTGGCAAAGCCAACAGCATCATCAGCATCTTTTCCACCCAGTAAGGTAACACTGGGCTGGAAATAGGTGTCTGCTTTATGAGCATTTGCTTGCTTTAGAGGAGCTTCATAGCAGCTGCAGCCGCATCACTTCTCTGGCTGCCAGCCTAGCTAGTACCTTGGTTATGCAGCTATGCAGCTTGTTCTGCAGCTAAGTGTGTATTTTAATGTCCTCTTTACTTCCTGATATTGAAGATTAAACACCTCTTTTGTGCTTTCCTAAAGGCTTTACCTGACTCATTCATGTCCTTGCGCACACAAAAGTAAATCCTACTCTGCTGTCTGTGTGGCCATTCCCCAGCCCAGCTTTGGTCCTGAAGGCATGTGTGGTATTTGTGGCCCTGGCGTGGCTGCAGCAGTGCTGAGGACTGGTGTTACCTGAATTGAATCTAGTGCTTAAAGGGTCAGTAGGTTTTGTGCTCTTAAAAGTGATGGGCTAATACTCTTTGGCTTGCAGCTGGGATGATGTAAGTTTCCCCACACAGTTTTGTCAAGCTTCCTCAATCTTGGCCTGTATTCTTTCTGCCATAGAGGCTTTAAACCAGACTAGACAAAGTACTGAAGAATATCCTGTAGGGAGTAATCCTGCCCTGGGATGATGGTGAACAAAACAATCTGATAAAGCTTCCTCACCTTTAGTTTTTATCATTCCATTTTCTCTAAAGCAGGTACCTGCCAGCCAGGTAGGGAATTTTGTGATGTGCAGACCAAGAGGACAACATCAGACCTGTGGTCTTGATTTGTCAGAGGTGACAGGCCAGGGCAGCTCCAGAGCAGACCCACAGAGGGTAGTTTAGTGTTGTCATTTATGTGGCCCTCAGCATTCTGACGTTCTGCTGGGCATTTCCATCACTGTGACAAGCAGACAGCCTTTTGCTCTCATCAGAATTTCCAAATGTCTGAAATATTGGAGCAGGAGAAACTGTATCTTTCTAGAGCTTATTTTTATGGAATGTATTATGAAAAGGGGTCCTTAGGAAATAGCAAGTCACCAGAATGCTTATTAAAATGACCTTAAGGTCAGATTCTGCCACTGTTAATCACAATAGTTGTACCTTACTCTGGGAGCTTTCCCATTGGATTCAGTGGGATTACTTAAGGAATTAGGGTACTACGTGATTGGACCAAAATGGCCAAGAGGCTGACTCTTAGTAAACATAGCAGCTGTAACGCAACATGCCTTCATTTTTACCTTCTATTTTAGGCAGGTAAAAGTACTTCATATACAATTTGTTTTCTTTTGACAATCCCTTCTTCACAAAGATGAAATTTTATGTAGCAATTGTTGATATATTCTGTCATTTGTTGTAATGTGAAGTAACCTTTGCTGAGAATGAGCTTCTAATCTAGAAGGACCCTAGTTTTGATTTAAAACATTAATGCGGTAGGAGAAAGAACATAATTTTATTCTGAACTCTCCGTGAAATCTGCAGTTTTCACAAATATATTTTTCAGGGTTTGTATTTCTTTTTTATTTTATTTTAAGCCACTTCTGCCAAAGTAGCCTGATTTAGAAGAACTGGGCAATACTTCACACTCTACTGAACTTATAAGGAGTGGACAATGACTGTATTCTAACATCTGCATTAAACAGAATGGGGCCACTATACAATTCTGAATAAAATGGGAAACTCACCTATGAAGAAATATTTGTACTTCCACAAAATGAAGTGATGAGTACTTATTTACACACTTTTATACACTGGGAGAAAGAGATGCAAGGATTAATTTTTTCTTCTCCTCACTGGAGAAGAAAATTAATTTGGCTTAGGTTTCACTCTGCTAAGTAGGTTCTGGTCAAACAGAGACACAAACCACTTCTTTGGGTATCTGTGAGAACATTCGTAGCTTTGGGTGTTAGTTCAGGTTGTTGAACTCAAGGGCGTGAGCACTGCAAGAAGGTATTATTTTGTTCACAAAAGCTTTCAGTTTTCAAAATAATAAAGAGGTTTATTTGTTTTCTTTAAAGCCAGCAAATTTAAAAACACTCAAATACAATGTAATTCTGTGATACACAGGTTTCAGTGGAGACGTCTAGCCCTTTCACAGGATTTCAGAGGACGGCAAAGGATTTAGGCTCTGTGCTAGTCCTGTGCTCATGGACGAGCTTAACCCTGTCTAGTCTAAGAGTGAAGTTGTTAATGTCAAACATGAAAACTAGATTTTTTTGAAAAGAGCTTATAATGATTTGACGGTAATTAAGTGTGTACTGTGCAAATTTAATCCAGAAGAAACAAATGTCAATATTCAAGTCATAAAGTACAGTGTTTAATACTGGTTTCTTGTGCTCTGCTTATGCCTTGCAGTTATTGACATGTTTCCTTAGAAAATATTGTGATGGAAATAATCATGATTATAGAAAATGACATTAGAACTTGAAGTACATTTAAGTTTGAATGACATCTTGTGAAAAGACAGGATTCTTTTGCTTCTTTCCTTGAGACAAACTGCCTTAAAAGTCTGGATGTAAATGTCAGTGATTCTTGCAAGTTTCATGGATATAATGGTTAAAAAAGCAGGTGGAGTGTTTAGCTAACCAAGAAGAATTGTTTTTTATTTGTTGTTTGTCTAAGTGTAAAATGTTTTCCTGAAATAGAAGGAGAGCCAAAGAAATTTCTTGTTATTTTTGAACATAGGTTAGTTAATGTGAACCATTAAAAGGCAACTTTTGTGCTGAAAATACTTCTGGACCATTTGAACAATATTTCTGAAGAATTAGTACATTCAAAGGAGAGTGAGATTCATATCACTTTATACCTAAAATAAAAAAGGAGATAGCTTGTTACGTATTTCAGCTCCAGAGGAGGAAAAATCTGTATAATGTATTCTGGTTTTTGACAGTACAAGATTGTTCTTTAATGTGTATTTATAAATGTTTCTGGCCAATACAGTACTTAACAGCCTAAAAGCTGAAGGCAATATTACTTTCCTAGAAAATTCATTTGTACGCTAATACATCAGCCTCTGAGAAGTATTTTTTCCTCCAGTGTTAGTGCTAATGTTCCCCTTTGTAATCTGCCTATGTAATGTTATGTATTTTATGTATAATTTCTCTCTATTAGAGACATAGCAGATCTTTTAAATATTTGTAAATTATTTTTGCCTCTGAAATAACCTGTATCCAAGTTATACTAATTTTGCTCTTCTTCTTGCCTGCACGTGGTGGTAGCAGTACTACACCTGCAGACTCTACTTTCCAGTCTTGTGATAGCACCTGGGGACCGTGGTCACGGGTCATGGTGCCACAGCACTAAGTGCGATGCCAACATAAACCAAGGCACCGTAGCTGCTGTAGAGGGTTTGCAGACTGAGCATAAAATGGGGAAAAAGACACTAATGTGGGGAATACCAGAAGAGCAGGGGAAATGCTGGTCAGCCCTCAGTGCTTAAAACTTAGGGCTTAGCAAAGGTCCCCCTTTGGCCAAACCTCGAGCTGTGGTTTACTGGGGTGTCTGAGCATCTGCTTTCCTTCAGTTGGGTCATCTGTGACGGGCTTCCGAAAAAGGGCCCTAAGGAAGACTGCTCTAAACCAACAGCAAAAAACTTCTCTGGGCATATGGGGTTAAGCCTCAAGACATTTCCCAGGATGGAGAAATCCCTTGGCTTCTGTGTGTGTATAAGTGTATTTAGGCTCTTTTTCCTCAGTCCCCAAGTTTCTCATTTCATAGTTTGCATTGGCTGGAAGCAAGATGAGTTTATTATATTTAAATTTATTTATGTTATACTTGTGACTATTATATTTCTTAATATTTTAAAATGTCATAAACATTTCAAGTGCTGAGGGCTGAATTGTTGCAAATCACAATAAATCCCAGTGTTCAGAAAGTAAATCAAAGGGGTCTGTCCCCTCAGCCAAAAAGGCACTGGACCGGAGGAGAGTCATTTGGGGGGAGTGGAGGAAAACTGTGAGCCCCCCAGGGCTGGGGTGGTCAGGCATCCCACTTGAGGTACAGTTGGATTTGTGGGCTCTAGAAATGCAGTAAAATGACTGTCTGGTAAGTATTTAAAAGAAATATCAGGACAGTATCCGGGTCATGACCTTTATGGGAGAGGCAACGTGTCTATGTTGCAAACTGGTACAGCACCTAGCGGGGCACTCACTGGCCCCAGTGTCCTCCATCCCCCCAGTGAGGTCCCTGTCCTCAGCAAGAAGTAGGAGATGGACGCCCCCACGTCAGCTCACTGACCTGGTGGGGCATAGTCACCTTTGAAGAGAGCTCAGGACTCCTACTCTTCATCCCCTTTGTACCTCCTGCTTTGGAGACTTCAAGCTGTCCTTTGCCTTTTTTATTCACCCTGTTATACTGCAGCCCATATTCACCCCTTTTGCTGGAAAAAGAGGCTGAGGGCTCATGCTGTGGCTCTAATGAGGGCCACACAGGCTCAGCCACACTAACCCCTCGCTTACCGTGAGCACTGGTTCCTTCCAGAACTGCGACTCCCACATTGCTCCCTGTGACCCACACCCCATGTTTCCAGATGTGCCCATTTGCATGTGGCCACTTAAAATGTCTCCTTTAAGAAAAGGGATACAATCCACCTAGGGGTAAAGTGTTCCTGTATAAATGATGTTCTGAGTTACAAATGCAGTGGAAAATATAGCATCTTTGTGGGTTTTTAAAATACAGAAGAGATTGGTTTATGTTGCTTTTTCAGCACTTTTATTATATATTCTATCCCCTGCCGTCTCATTCTACGTTATGCTTACTTTTGCTCTTATTATGATTGTTTTTGCCAGCCTGATCAGGTGAACATCTTTGGCTTTCTTTATCAATTTTCCACACTTTGTAGTGTGTATTGCTTGCTGTATCTTTGTCTTGCGTTTGTTATTTATTACTATATTTCTATTTTTTTTCCTCCTGTTTGCCACTGAGTCAAAATGCATTTGTAGCCAAAGTTGTCATCCTCAGCTGTGCGACAGTGTTCTTGGGCCTTTTTCTCGTAATGTAATAAATTATTTCTAAGAAGCACTTACAGGTTTTGCCATTTAATCTTCTCACAGTTTTTCTTATAGCACTCCTTACTTTTGAAAACTAGTTTTTCTGATGGACCAGCTCTACCTGTTTGTGAAATGTAATCTGATTCTGTGACAACTAGTTTTCAGTCCAGTAACTGATTTAGCTTTATTCACCAGAATACAACTTGAAATGGAGGTTTACACTATTGCTGAACTTTCAGGCAGTAGAAAATCTTTAAATAACCCTACTGTATCACTGAAGACTTTTTTTACATGGGAAATTAATAAAACTTTTGCACTTAGGAAGCTTTGAGATTTCGGATAGATAGTAATTTTCCTTTAACCTTGCTTACCTAGGTAGCATTAGTTGCTGGCAGGTGTAATGCTGATTTCTCCTCACCAACCAGGAGAACATTACTTCTGAAGGGGCATTCAGCCCCCTAATTCATTGACATCAGACTGGCTTCAGTGGGGGTTTGGGTGAATCCATATTTCAAGGAGTATGTATGAAGTTTGATCTGCAAATCATCCATCTGTCACTGAAATCTGGTGTTCTGCTTGTGTTTCTTCTACCCATTCTTTTAGAAGAATGAACACAAGGGTGATATGCTCAAGTGGAATCACAAATGCAGATATCCTGCCTTTGGCTTTCTCTTGCCTAATGTTTGAATATCAAACTAATGATATTATTTTTTTTCCAGATATGATCAGTTGTACAGTGTCAGAAAGTGCTGCACTATGGTGATTATAATTGTAATAAACTAGAAGCAGAAAAGATTATGGAGCTGTTTTTCTGCCCGGTAACTGGCTGCTTAAGCTCAAATTCAGGAAAGCATTTCTATAGAAAAGCAAGCTTACAGCGTGCTTAACGTCAGTCACAGGTCTGCACCACATTAAGGCACATTTCAAACAGAGAGAAACTTAAGCATGCATATGGATGTTTTTCAAAATGGAGACTTCAAGCATACATGTGAGAAGGAGATTTTGCAAGAAATCAGGACGAGGTCTGTGTGCTGGTGTAGGATTGTACCCATGCTTTAGTCTTTGGTGAAGGGCAGTTGCCCTGTTTTCCTGGGATTTTCACTATGCAGTCCCATTGATCCCTCTCAGGCAGCACTGTCATAAGAAACTCAGCTAGCAAAAAGGCAAGTGGAAGGGAAAAAAAAATAAAGCAAAAGTTTTTCTTACCAGTCAGCCAGGATACATTTGTCAGAAAGTAACACAGTTGTTCAGATAAGTGGGCAGTCAAGCTAGAGATGCAGTCTGTAATACCTTATTTTCCAACAAATATTTCCACTTTTTTCAGTCGACTTGCCATTGAGAAGATTTTGATTAGTTATTAATCAAACTTATTTACAAAATTCTATGTCTGTAGTTAATTTGTGAGTAGTTCTTGGCACACTTCAAACAGCTGTAATGGCTGCACAGTGTATATGGTGTATTTCTGTTTCCTGACTGGATGAGGGGAATGAGATTTCCACTGCAAATATTTTTTGTAGGACTTCAAAATCTGCTTTCCCTGAGTATTTAAAAATATTTTTAATACTGTTTCCATGAGCATTCCTGTTTTTGTGAACACAAAGTCAACACAGTTGAAATGAAGAGTTTAAAATTTTAAAGGAAAAATAAAGCGTTTCTTTTTTAGTGCAGTCATCCAGCTTGACCTGAAAGTCACTTTAATCCTAGTTCTAAGGTTTCATGGGAAGGTACACAGCCACAAGCACGTTCACACATTACTTGTGTTCATGGAAGCATTAATTGAATTTCCAAAGTCCTGTCTCAGCACATGCTCCATGCAGTAGGAAGGATTCTTTAAAAGTCTCTCTCACTGCTGGATCCCAAACCCTTGTGGCAGATGGCTTCACACAGGAGAAGGAGGAAGTGAGTACCTAGAGTTCAGGTGGGTACCAGTTATGGGAATGACACTACAGTGTGAGGGGCAGGTGAAGGGAAACAAAGTAGAGTTGGAGCTGACTACAAAATTGCAGTTTTCCAAATCGTGGGAAAAAGAGTCGCGTACTGGTGTTCAAAAGCATTTTTACTCTGAATTCCTGAAGGAGGAAACACTTTTCCTTTACCATAAGTAGTGCTACCAGCAAGAGATAGCCCATGAGCATTTCTGAGTGAGGTACAAACAGAATCAAAAGCTTCACCTTTGTCACAGAAGTCTTGCAAAAATATACAGGAAAACACCACCCTACAGCTCTTTCATTAAAGGGGGCTTTTCTAAAATGTCACTCATATCCATACCCAGCTAAATCCATCCTGCCCCTGCGGCACGGTGGGATGGATGTGCTGGATCTCTTCCCTGTCGTGCTTCCATCAGTCACCGTGTGTCCCGACAACAAGGGAAACCTGGTACTGCAGCATGGGGGCCCCAGCATTTCGCTGAACTAAACCAGCCTCTCCTCTACGCTGCTTTCTAGCAGTGGTCAAGATTGCCTTTCTCTCTGACTAGTTTATTTGGGTCTTGGCATCTATCCGACTGTAAGCAATGCACAAGACCAAAAGGATCTAAAGCTCAGACTCAGCTTGGCTAGGTTTCTAGGGATTTTACAATTGAATATTTTCTTTTACTTGTGCAACATTTCCAAGAAATACTTTACAATATATATTTTTTTTAGCATAGCTGTCTTTCAATTTTCATGGCAAAAAAGTATTTGGAAACTGGAGAATAGTAATAGTAGAGTTGTTTTTAAAGGAATCACCCTACACCATTCTAGGCCAAAACCTTTTATTAAAGTTTTATGAAAATCCTCTCTGTTTTTCACATTCCAGTTGAGTCTATTAGCTTTGCAGGTTTTGATGATCTAGCAGGTATAAGCACTTCTCACATTAAATGCAGTGTTGACAAAGGAAATTCACTAGCAAAGGTTTCATTAACTGGGGATTATACTGAAACCTTTTCCCAGAATTGCCAATAAATGGAGCCCTAATCCAAAATTTGGCTTTAAAGTCAAGTGCAACTAATATAATTTTGTGTTTGGTTTAAAATTACCTGTGGTTATTTTCTCATTTTTGCAATATGCAGCATTATGTCATCTGGACTCTCAAACAGCATTGTTTCTATGATGAAAAAGCAAGCTTCAATCCCGTGAATGAAAGAAACTTCAGTTTAACTTATGCTTCCAATGAGTCCTGTGAAAAAATAGTTTGCTCCTGCAAAGATGCAGAATTAACTAGTTCCCTCAAACAGTGCCATAGGTAATGGACACACACTTCTCAGCCAGGGCATAGTGCTGGGGTGAAGGTCCTGAGGAGACACAGCTACAGTGTGTCGGCACTGCTCAGACCTGAGTATGTGCCCTCCCTGGGTTGGTCAGAGGATGCAGAAATGGGCCTGAGCCGTGAGGGTGCCTGTGGTGCCTGGGGCTTTGTGGTTTCCCCAGCGCTTGTGCGCTCCAGCCAGGGGAAATCTGCCACCACTGCAGGCAATGGGAGTTTTGCTGTTGATGTAAGCCATTTGACAGTCTTGCCAACTTTGGTATAAAATAATGTAATATACCCTCTTCCGGGTCTCTCTCCCAGTGTTGAAGTTCTCTGACAAGATCGCCTGTTTTGCTCTCCCCAGGCACGCAAAGAGGCTACAGCAGCTGCCAGCTTCCTCAACCAAGAAAGTCTGCAAATTTATAGACTCTTCGGATGGGTGCAGGAGTCATATGCAGGCTTTCTAAGTTTGTTTGTGCACTACTCTGGCCTTTTTCAGTCTGTTTCTAAGAAAAAACTGTTGCAATGTCAGATTAGGGGATTGCAATTGGGACAGCCACTATGCTGCAGACCCTGATGCCCAAGGAGGAGATCCCTGGCCTGGAAAGGTGATGAGAGCCTGATTCAAATCTCCCAAACTCAGTGGGAATCTCTCCAAGGATCTAATAGGCTCAGTGTTTATAACACAGTCTGTTAAGATGAAGCTTTTGAAACTAGCTGGGGGAGCTGAGCATAGTTTTCTATTAAAATAAATAGGAATTGGATATTTAAATTCCTTAGACACCTTTGAAAGCCTTACCTCTAAGTAGCATATAAAAATCTAATGTACCTTCCATTGAACCTAATTTAGAGTTTATAGTTAAGATGATGTAAACTCTGGGGTTTGTTTCAAAATGCAGTTAATTTATTTACAGCTCCCAAACCTAAGCCACTGTTTAGTGTTCTGTGAGAAGAAACCAAGTATTTTGTAGTAGCAGGCACTGTGGTCACAATCGGTGTTTAGACTTGTGTTTCATCTGAGTCAAGAAGATTGCAGTATCTTATGAAGAAAACTGAGACAGAATCATAAATCTGAAGTCTCTTTTGTTATCTTTTTAAAAAGGGGTTTGAACTCAGATCACCCCCAGCTTCCTTAATGGTTTTACATAAACAATGAAGTACCTCAGGAAAATCACAAACGGTTCTTCTGTCAACAGACAGCTTCATTTTCTCTCCCAGATTAGGGTGGTCTGAAGCTATCAGCAGCTGATCTGACAGAGTAAATCTGAAACAAATTGCTGTTGCTATAATCCTTTCTTGGTATGAAGTGCTGCAAAGGAGAGAAACCAGCTATTGCTGCATAACTAAATTGGTTTGGCTGGTGGTTCATTCATGTCTATTAAAGAGTGTTAGGTTCCTTGCATTTCTTATCTATTTATCTATCTATCTATCTATCTATCTATCGAAATTTGCTTGGTACATATTTCTTCCCTCTCAGAATAACGTAAGAAAAGCCGTCTCCCGGCACCTTCTGAAGTTAAAGTTGATCCACAGGTGTAAAATGAAGTTCTGGATTTCATAATCTGAAGATCTTTTTTTTTTGAGGTTTAAAAAATGTCATCAACCTTTTGTTTGTTTCTATACTTCCTGAGAGTACTATTTCATTTGAGATTAAAATGATATTGGAAAAAGGTGTTAGTCGTGACAGTTGCTTAGAAGCACAGTAAAGGTGATGCCCAGATGCTGGAAGTCCTGGAAGGGCTGTAATGGAGGTGATGGGCAGAGTATTGCTAGCTTCCTTGGCACTAGTGCAGCCACTGAGTTTGGTAAGCAAGAAGCAGCTCTACATTGCTCCTAGAGTCTCTACTGGGGAGTTACGGTTCAGATGCTGTATCTGTGTTTATTGCCGTTTCGGGGAATGGATGCTGAAGATTGATTGGCTCCATCCCAGGAAATCTGCAAAAGCTGTTGGGTTTCATTTTGCTGAACAGGTCTTAAGGAAAGTGGATGCTGCAGGGAAGGGGGCCATTTCTCTCAGTGTGAAAAAAGCATCACTTTGCTCTAAATTTAAGCTGCTGAGAGAAGTGCCACCAAGGTAGGTCCCAGTGCCCCAGGCCAGCACCATGCTCTGCCTGAGCATAGAAGAGGTAGTGGTAGGAGAGTTGGGGGACTTCTGCTCTCCTCACAGGAATACACTGCAGAGGTTGGCACCCTTGACAGTGCTTGTCTCCTCACCTTGGTACCTGCCCTCTCCTCTTTCCCCTTCTGTTGTTGTGTGCATGCTTGTCTACATGGCTGACAAGCTAGTTGAATTGGTTTGGGCTTTTTTTCCTTTATTTGGAGGTGAAACATCACCAATTGAAAAGATGGCTCCCTCTTACATCTTAGTGTAGTGTCAAAAGGACCTGTGTGACTTAAAATGATTTTTCTTTCCTAGCAAAATAAAAGAGCTGAAAGATTTTAAAGCCTAATTGCATCGAAGGAAGGAAATTAAAATATCCTTGCAGGAATTCAGGTTGCTGAAAAACTCAGGTCCAGCCCAGACACAAGTATGTTTTATATTAAAACTTAAACAACCATCCAGTATAATATTTCCTGAAGTTTCATCCCAACCGTCCAGTATAATATTTCCTGAAGTTTCATCCATCATGCTACTGGTTTCTGCAGGGAGGAAAACATAACCTTCCCTTGCTATGTCTCAGGGAAAGTGAATAATATAGTTAACAAGCTTGTCATATCACAAGTGGCTAATTAGGGAGGCTTGGGGAGCTGACAAGTTTGCAGACTTCATTAAACACACTGCAATGCCCTGAGGAAGAAAAATGTTGAGGGATATCTGCAGGTAATATAGGTGCAGGCTGACCTGCATCCTTGTACCACTAGACTGTAGAATGATTTCTCCAGAGAGGCAGAGAAAGTAGCACATGGCTGTATGGACTGTGGCACGGAGCTGACAGGAGTGTAGTTGAAGCAGCTGCAGCATGACACCCAGTTTTCTCTCCTGCTTGCAGAAGACTGTGGAAAGGCAGGAGAAGGATTTGGCAGTAGCCTTACACATTTTGAAGACAATTAGAGACCTGATGGATCTGGGAAACTGGAGTGTTGGTGTGTGGTGAGAGCAGCCTCCCCACATGGTGACCAGGATTGGGGCTTCACCAGCAGAGAGCACGGTGAAACGTCATCTTCCTAAAGAGACTTCCCATCTCAAGGGCTTGGTCTTCTCTGCTGTGTGTGGAGCATATGTCTGTCTCTGGTCCTGGCTGAGGGTATGAGCTCCTGCTGGCCACTGGGAGGTAATGGCAGCAAAAGGGAGTGGAGTCCCCTCCATCCTGGCCCTCTGTCCGCATAAGAATGCACGTAAAGCCCAGTTTCCCTCCACCTTGACAAATTCTCCAAATGCCACACCCCAAGGGCATTCTGCAGGGGCTCTCTTTTAATTCTTCCCACTGAAGTAGTTGTGGTTTTAATGCAATAACAATAATGGAACCTAATGGTGGTGATACACAGGAGACCTGAACATCAGTCAGGTGAAGACAGTATAGGTGTCCCCTCTCCCAAGTGTTTGTCCCAGCCACTGATCTTGAAGCTAGGGCTTTGCTAGTCCCTTCTTCGATGTCCGGTTGATTACTTAGTCAATGAAAAGTCTAACACCTTGAGGAGGATAGACAGAGGGAACCAAAAACCCTGGATGCTGTAGAGCCTGGGAGAAACAGAACTGGAACAACTTTCGCAACTACAGGTAAGTGTTTTTTAACAAGAAGTGATAAAAAGTGAGGTAGCAGCTGTATCAGATTCCCTGTGCTGTGCAGGGACCAATCTGAGGTGTGCTCTGAGACCATCTAGTTGGTCAGATCCTGCAAGGTGGTCTTGGCAGTGGTCCTGGTATCACTGACACAGGTGCCAAGCTGCTCAGCATTGCTGAGGTTAACACATTCCAGGAACATCCAGAGCAACTCATCTAGATACCTAAGAAATTTTCCTGGGGGTGGGAGGCATAGCTACCTCAAACCTTTAATAATAAAACAACTTAGCTTTATTTGATAGAGTGGGAGAAAATCCTCTTTTTTCCTCCTTCTCACTAAAAATGTAAAGACATTTTCAAATCTTAAAGGCATGATTTTTAAATATTTGTTTATTTTTTTGCTGAAAAGTTGAAATGCCTTTAAGGGGAAGAAACAGAGTTAAAGAACACTGCACATTACTATTTATTTCAAAATTCAGTTTTCTGTTAAGGAAATAAATAAATAAAAAAGTCCTAGCTACATATTTGACACATTTCATGACCAAAAACTGGAAGTCATGGGGAAAATTAATGTTATGGGCTTGTATAAACATCTCGTTAAAAATAGAACAAAAAATAAACAGATAATCCTCCAAAATCACTTTTCATGTCCTAAGCTATAACTTCTATAAGTTTATAACAACTGTGTTTACTACTAATGAACCACCAAAATGTTAGGGCTGTATGAAAGAACAGCAACAAGTGGTGACTTCACAGGATAAGCCCACAAAAATCTTCAATGAATCAAGTCCACATCAGGATTAGGCATACAGAGAGGCTTAATTAGGCACTAGCAAGGCCCTTAATGGACCTGCTGTGAAGGACACCTGCTGAGGATCTAGTCGAACATCTCTTTTAAACATATTTATACTCAGCCTCTGGGATGTGGTGTTGACATTCAGTGCCTGCTCTGCTGATCAGCCTGTGCTTACAATTGTTTACAAGCTACACAGCAAGGGGCAGGGGCACTAAATAAATAATATACTGTCAAGCTATTTCCTTGTCCACTAATGGTTTCTCATTAGTTCCTTCCTGACCCATGATCAAGGGAGGATAAAAGCCTGAAGACAAAACAATTCATTCTTTTAATTTTTTTTTAAACTGGTGACTTGGAAAATTCTACTATTGTTGTGAAATGTATTTCCATGACTGTATCTCTGTTAGTTAATGTATCTGTTACCTTTCACTGTTACTTGCAAAATGCAGGTGCTGTTTCCTGTTGTTTACATGAGTTTTATACTAGGGTAACTGTTTTGACAGTTTTGACTTGGAGAACATGAATCCACTTGGCAAGGTCTTCATGATGTCCCTGCTCTAAGTGATTTTTTTTTTCCAGACAACTCCTCTGTCTTCCTCCTTTATACCATTGACATGGTGAACAAGGACATGCCTTATGGTCACCCTCATATGATGACAGTCCTGTCTGCTATTCATGAATTTTCTCTCCACTCCACAGTGTTGCATGTAACCAGTGGCTTCCTGGGATAGAGGAATAAATCTTTGGAAACAAGAGTGGGCTTGGGCTTGAGTGCATGTGTAGACCCTTCACACCATATGGGTGCACTTTGGTGTTCAGACATGCACTGAGGCTATCTTCAAGGTCCATGGGAAGGGGAAGAATCTGGGCTCTCAGCCCACGTTGTCCCCTAGGGCAGTCCTGAGCAGATGTTTGGATTGACAGTTGTTTGTCACCTGGCTCTGCCACCTCTGTGTTTATCAACTATGTTTGTGGGATTTGTTTGTTAGGGAACCAATATGGGGCATAATACAACCCAGGAGCCTACCTATAGAGAACCCAGGTAGCCCATGTAGAGGACCATGAACTCCTAGGCAGCCAGAGTTGAATGTGTCTTTACAGATCGCAGACTAACAACTTGGGTAGGACCAAGGCTTCTACATGGTTAAGGCGTCTACATTTAGCTGTCTGTCTGTACGTGGACTAGGTTCTGAATTAAAATCTGGTCAGTGGAGAACTTATCAGTGCAGTCTATGGAGTCTAAAGAGAGATTTGGTTGACCAGTCATTGAATTAATCTGTCCACGTACAGGTGTCATTTAACTGTACCATTTAATATGCTTCAGAGTTTCCTGCCTCACTTCCTAGCTGCCAATCTAGGAAATCACGGGTCTCCTGTGGGGCATGTGTCACCTTTACCTCCTCTATGGGTGTGTTTCAGATGCCCTAGAGCATCTGGAATAGCATGGGACACCTAAATGCAATCAACCATGCATGCCCCAAGTGTCTAGTTTGGATTGAGGCGAATTGCCATTCAGACACGATGGCATTGAGTAGATCTCCATTAGCTACAGTGCTGGTTTCAACACCTAAGTGCACATATTTGAAGTTATGTGTCTTAATGTAAAGTTGCATCTCACTCTGTAAATCACAGCTTGATTAAGACAGCAAGACTGGTAGGTGCTAGATCACAGAATTTGGGCAGTTTTGCCACGACCCACATAAGGATTTCAAAATAGAGCGTAGATGCAGCCAAACTGTCCAGCCAGAGATTGGCAGTGAAACTGCCTAGATTTTGATTCAGAGCTGGACGTCATTTTGGCTATAATAAGAGAATTCAGAAGTTTGGCTATTAGTTAGACAAACTGCTGGTTTATATTAATTTTATTTTATTAAGGTACTAGAAAGGACTACATTTTCAGCTGAAAAACATGACCCGAAACTGGGCTATTCCAGTTAACACCTATTTCACAGAAATGCCACCCACCAAGAGTTTTTCTGAACAAGATCAAGAATCAATTATCCGTGCTCACACTAATGCCAGGTCCTTAGCAACTTTACTCTCAGTGATTACCTAACTTTGATTGCACATGGAATGCTCTGAAAAACTCAGATGTGGCTCAACCATCTGGCATTATATTCTACATTTTAAAAGGTGTATTTAAGACCTTCTGTGGCTGGAATAACACTTCTGTGGACCTAGTGCTCTGATCTGTGTTCCAAATTCATCACATTATTTTCTTATGAGGCCAGAGCTACCATCACTAATTAGGCCTTTTATTTTGTTTTACTAGATTATCTGGTTTTCAACTTTAAGGTCTCCTTGGCCAATCAACAGAACTTGGATGAAGTTTTCTGAGTGAAACTATGCCAACTCTCAGACAAAACTAGCAGAGTTGATTTAAGATTGCCACTTTTACAAAAAAACTATGCCAACTCTCAGATAAAACTAGCGGAGTTGATTTAAGATTGCCACTTTTACAAAATGTCAAAAGTGAAGTTTTCCTTGTTTCCCAAGATCCGTGAACACCAGTTTGAATGTTGCAAACCAGACCTCATCACAGCTGTGTTTCACTACTTCACCAGTTTTTTTGTCTTACTGTGAATATTTGATTATATGCCATTTCCAGACTTAGCCATTTTGTTATTATGTGATATGACAGGGAGCACCAGGAGAACCTGATGTTGAGTTTCCTCCTTTTGTATATGAGTCAAAAGGTAGATATTAATCTGAATCAAAGCCTTTACATTGTCATCTTCATCACATTTTAGAGAAATGTGTACATTACTTGGTGTACTTGGAGAAATACGCAAGTGAAGATAGAAATGTAAATATGGTAAGAGTGAGTCAAGAAAGCACACAGAGCAGTGGAAGATGACGGGCTGACAACAAACTGCTGTATCTAATAGGTTCGAAGACTCTTCTTTTCTTTTCTTTTCTTTTCTTTTCTGGATGTTATTAACAACAGTTAGTGAAATTCAGCAGGTTTGGGAGTTGCATTTGGGTCAGCTTGTTCAGACTCCCCAGCAGTCTCCTTAAAACAATGAAGAGATTCTTTAAATATAGCTTGCTTGTAAAATGAAATAGTTTCTATTTGCTTTGGACTAATTTGATGGACTCTCACCCCCAGCCTTCCTCCTGGATTTAGAATTTCTCCACCAGAATTTCATTTCGGAGCTTCATATCAGAGGTTACAAGAGTTTCTTTGAAGAGATATCTCAAAATATAGAAAATAACCATTATCAAGTTGTATGTCACAGCTTCATATTTGCTGATATTTTGACCATTGGGTTGCCTGCTGAGGGTCACCTCCATCCTTCCAGGGGAGGGAGTGGGATGTAACTATATGTCCCTCATAAACCTGGTGGAGGAGATGGAGTAACCCTTGAGCTTGCCTGTGGTTCTGTACTGGATCCTTTTCTCTGTGAGGTGCTTCGGGAAGCAAGAGCAAAGTTACAGATCTGGCTTTGCTCTCAGTGTCCTGGTTTTGAGATCCCTTTTTTGCAGCCATTTCTTGGCCTGATGTCTCCCACTGATGCTGAGCACTGACTGGAGCTCAAGGGTGCTTTGAAATTACAGTTCCTACAATATTTTAAAATCCCAGACATGGATTAGCACCATCAACATTTTTCTTTCATGATTTTGAACAAAGGTGGCAATGGCTGCTTTGCTTTGTACTGTGCTTCCTGCTGTTAAAGTGCATGGGCTGTACCCAATAGCCAGGATAAGGCAGAGTTGAGGCCACATCCTTCACAGATTTAAACAGTGGTGCTGCTTATGCAGGAACTAAATTTTCTATGTGGTCCGTAGAAAAGTGCTTTTGTGTATGGCTGGCAGCTTAAACACAACACCCACAAACTCTGGGGTACAAAATGAGCTACAGCTAATGAGTGCAGGTACCACCAGTCCTGGAAGGCTGTTAGAGCTGATTGAATTATTCCCTTTTATTTTGGAGGGATTAAAGCTTTTTGGTCCTGATTTACACACTGTAGGAAGCAGTTTGAATCACACTCTTCACCTTTTCCTCAGACTCTGCTTTGTGAGTTTACAGACTGTGTGCATGGCAGAGAAATACAAGCAGTTTATTCGAAAGGTTTTTTCCATGCTGAACAGTATCACCAGCGGTAGCTCAACCGCCACAGCACCAAGACAACAGTATAGTTCGAATTAATTTTCAGCAGTGGTTTGGCCTTTAAATTGTGGCTGACTTTTGAGATATTATTGGAAATTTCACATTTGGTAATATTGAAGCAAACAGGAGAAGAGGCAGGTCTGTGAATACCACTAGCTCTATGCTGAGATAAAAATACTACTCTGGCAATATGCAAGCTGCATTTTTTCCTTCATCAGATGTATCATATTGGATTTGTTTTGCTTTCATCAGCATGGTTTATTTTGCTACAGTTTTAAAGAGCAAATTCACTTTTCTATACAGAATAGGGTACCTCCTAATAAATAATGCATTTGACATTTCAGCTGAGCATTAAAAGAATTATCCTCTTAGATAAAAACCTGTCTTTGATCAAACTTGTGAATATCCTTAAAAAAAAAAAAAAAAAAGTTGCTTTTCAGAATTCCATTTGCTTCAGCATCCAAATGTACCCTAGGGAAGGATCATTGTTCTTCCAAAAAACAAAAAAAAAAAAAGAAAAGAAAAAAGAAAGAAAGCAGACCTCTGCCAAATACCTGTCCATTATACAAAAAGCCTCCGAAAGAAAGAGAGAGGTCAGGATGGTGCACTTGCCAGTAAGAAAGCTGAAAAAAAACCAAACAAACTCACAATTATGGCACAGATTTCAGCAACAAAGATCCCTTTTATGAAGTATGGGCAAGATTTCTTTTCCATATAAACCTGTCCACATCTGAAGTAGCTCTATTGATTTCAGTAGTTTCCACAGACCTGTACTGATTCTTGTCCCATGGGAGTTATGGGTATTGAACAAGTTATTGGTACATGTCAATGCAAAAGGTTAGAAAATGAATAAATAGCAAATGGCTAAAAGTGCTCCCATTGAAGTGGAACTGGTGACTGCAAGAAAGTTTACACTGAGAAAGCAGGTCTGCTTGCATGTCTCAAGTGAAGGCCTAGCTTTTAACCTATTAAATAATCTTGCGTTTCTTGGCTTTTGCTTTTGAGGTCTTTGGACACTAAGAGACTACACCTGAAAAACTTGTAGAAGAAGCATGTCAGAAAAGCCCCATCTTTTGCGGGGACTCTTCCAGATGTGGAGGGTGAGCTACCCAGGACCTGAGGCCACAAGGGGCTGAGCTGGCCCTGCTTCTCCAATGAGGGCATGTCCTACAGAAATTACTAGCAGGAAGGAGTGATCGTGCCATAAGGTACCACTCCAAACTCCCACTGAAGCTGATGGACTCGCTGGATGCAAATCTCAAGGAAAATCCAGTTGGAAAAAAAATAATTCAATCTATTTGGAACTATATAGAAGGATTTATGTTTCTATGTCATAGGTAATTTATGTGTTATCTTTAACATTTGTGCCATATGTTCTTAATTTTCTAACCTAAAAATCTGACAAATATTTTAAGCAAGATTTTAAAACATCCCTAATTTTTGTTTTGTTTCCGGGTTCCATCAGAAATCAATAAATAAGCAGCGTAGTTTAAAAATTAAACAAAAACCATAATCTTACCTTAAGTACTACAAAACCCAGAATTAAAACTGTAACAAATTGCAAACATAAAGCCATGTCAAATGCAAAGTAAAAATCCATCTAGAAATGCCTATGTCACAGAAGATTGCACTGTTTTAAACAAGGATCTTTTCATAACAATTTTTGCAATGGTAATATTCTTAAGGGTTTATGTTAAGGTTCATTTGGTTCTATTTCTTTAATTAGCCAAAACACCTACCAAAGATATGCATGCAACAACTTTCAACTGGGAAATTTAAATCACCATGTCTTGCTGCTTAAAATGTCTGTGATTTTAATATACAGTTAAGAAAACATAGCAAGTCTTTGTTTCTAGAGAATATTATTCCAGTGGCAATGCAGCAGGCATAGCCTCACCCATTTTGGAAGTAAAATGGCCATGAATATTTTTGTTCTCTAAAGCAAAGCCCACCAAATATGCTTTCTTTATCCTCTTAAGCATGTGTGCCCATACATATGGGCTCCTACTGAGTGTTTTGGGAGGAACATCCTCAGCTTGAGTTGCCATAATTCCCTAAGATATTTATGTAAAAAGAAAATAAATTATTTCATACCAAATGCCTAATCAAAACAAAATATTTACATGTATTTCTAGAAGGGTGACAGCAAAGGGGACATAGCAGCCACCTTGCCTTTCTGCTCCTCCTCTAACTAGTTTCAGATTTATTAAGCGAGGAGGAAGGAAGCAGGACTGAGCTAGTAGTGGCACTGATTACCAGGTTTGATGGACTGAATACAATAATTTATTTGCTTTTTTTGTGTTGTGTTGTCCCAACAGCTGACACTGTGGGAGCTGATGGATATTTTTCCACTGGCTTTTACCTTAGAGGAAACAAGTCTATGGACAAGAGAAACTCAAGGAAGACATTTGAAGCATTGTAGTCAGGCTTTTTATCCTGATTTGTGTTACAGTCTCAGCTTCATACTTCTTGATTTCTAATGCAGCTTTCAACAAAAAAAGGGGGAAAACATCTAATGTGGTTTGGGAATGCCAGTAAATGTGGAAATTATGGGAATGACATCCACTGACTGCAGGAAGTTTGAAAAGAGGAACAGGGAGAGATGACCCCTCAGTAAAACATCACCAAGGGAAGAGACTCCCAGAAAAGACAAGCCTAAACTAGTGTCGTGGGTTGTGTGTGGCTTGGCCCTGAGCCAAGGGCTAACCCACCACAACTAGAAAGTATCATAAAGCTAATAACCTGCATCTGTTGCCTTATAACTGGAAATTTTGAAGGCCTGCTTTCCTGTTCTTAGCTTTATTAGGGTTTTTTTGCTATGCAAAGAACATTCTAAAAAGTCTAGGAAGCAAATGCAGCATGATGGAAACAGTCTCATTGAAGAAAATTGTCACAGATTATTACATGCACTGATCTTTGTCTTCTATCCTTTCCTTTTCCCTCCTTTTTCTTGCTCAGTTGAGAAAATGTAGTGGGAAAGAGGAGCTATTGCCTGACCAGCACAAAAATGGGTTGATTTGAGACTAATGAATAAAAAACCTCAATGGCTTAAAATAGGGTTACTGTGCGCTAAGGCAGAGATTTAGCCCCTGAATAATCTGACTTCAGTCTTCACCAACATGCACCATTTCATGGTCATGGCAGAGTAATCTAGGAGCCTTGCTTCAGTGAAGAAAGAACTGAACTCATAGCTGCCTTTGCAGCTAAAAATAGGGGGCTATCAGTATGCTGCCACATGACATTTTTTGGCAGGGAGCTGGAAC
This sequence comes from Pterocles gutturalis, assembly GCF_000699245.1. Classification (NCBI taxonomy): domain Eukaryota; kingdom Metazoa; phylum Chordata; class Aves; order Pterocliformes; family Pteroclidae; genus Pterocles; species Pterocles gutturalis. The sequence continues at coordinate 22,100 of NW_010141066.1, forward strand.
GTTTTCATTTTGCAAGGCAAGCTGGTGGCACTGGACTTGCGCAGCTCACGACTGCTCTGCAGGGACCACCCTCTCTCTCTCCACAGACCCTCTCCCTGCACCAGCCTTCGCCAAGAGCTGTGGATTTCTTACCCCGAGAGTCTTTGAACGGAGATTTCTCCAAGTGCCACCACTGTCAGAAATTTTCCTCAGAGGGTGGCTTCCAATGGATGAAGTCTTTCCAAGAACAGTAAACAGTAAACACACCAAGTTCCTGCCCACTGCATCAGGGCAAGAGTCCTGTTTCAGAAAATACTGTGTTGGTAAGGCTGATTTTGGCATGTCACACACGATTGCACAACATAATGCAGTGCAATGACGTGAGACAACTAAATGACAAAATGCTGGCTCTCAGTCAAACATGTAAAGCACCTATTTTCGGCTCTACCATCTGCTATCAGTTTGCACAGTGTCTCCCAGCTGAAAACACAAGCCAGATTGGCACAAATGGAGCATTCCTCTGGCTGGTCACAGACTGCAAGATAACAAATTTTTCTTGTCTTGTGACCAGCCCATCTCTGATTTATTTTTTTTTTTAATTTGCATAATGAAGTAAGCAGTTTTGTGCAAGGTAAATCATGATAAGCTAAAACCAGTCCTCTAGGAGAAATGTTCTCTAGCATCCTACCAGGAAAATAATGGTATGTCATTTCCTCCTTCAAAATAAGTATGCAGAAGTTAACAACTGAAATTAATACCAAGACTGGCTGAAGCTTTTCTGCTGAAAGTTTCAGTGTGGACCCTTTTTAAGTTGCTTGATACTCTATAAGATCATTAACTCTACTGTCATCTAATGATAAACAGGGAAAAGTTAGAGTAAGAAATTTTTTTTTACTTGGCAGATAACTTTCAGTGAAAAAATAGACACTTTGGGGTATTTAACATGGAAAGCAACAAAGAAAAAGAAAACAAACCAAATAACCACTAAGTTTTCCCGTGGTGACACCCCCTCCCCTGCCCTGCAACCATTTGCTGGTTGGGAGATTAATCACTCCTTTAGAGTAAATTGTTTGCTCCTTTAGAGCCCTGATTTGGAGAGAGGGAGCTCATCTGAAAATCTTTCCTTTATTATAAAGATCAAAACCACTAGGACATTTGCTGCTTTCTTCCCTGAATAAATAGGATGTTTCTGAGTTGAAACCCTGGCTCCACTGACTTAACTGGGGCCATGATTTCACCCCAGGAATTATTCTAAAAGCATTACTCATTTAATAAGCATACCACACTAATTCTCTACTGTTTCCATATGAGCACCTCCCAATGCCAATGTAAACCCAACACACAAAGCTACATTAAAGCAATATTTATGGTTGAGATCTTAACACAAGAGTCAGGAAACTCAGAGTTATGGTTCCCTCAGCCAACCATAAGCGGGGTAGCTTTCTTGTGTTGCATTACTGTGTCTATACTCCACACGTGTGTCCAAATACCAGTGACTTGAGTTATAGCTGCTGTGGGAACTATAGCTTTGGATTTTGGTATATTTTTGCTTTTAAATTCTCAGCCTGGGTCATGAACAATTGTGAAAATTATGATTGTAGCACAAGTTAGAATCTCCAGTTTGCCATTCTTGGTTATAGTTGAGGGTGACATGGGAGAATGCTGAGCTCTCCCTGGGCTGTGGGTGATGGGAAGCCTCAAGGTCTCTTTTACCTTGACAAACAAAATATTTTGGCTGCACACATAAGGTATATACTGATTAACTCTTCTACAAGCTTTGTATCATTCAGCAGATAGTCTGGAAGAGAGCAAAGGAGCTAATAGGATTTGACAGAGATTACTTAACATGATTCTATTTCTACTATCCAATTAACTTGGTCAGAGACAGGGGATAATAAGCTGCTTTTCTGTACATATTATACTGAGTTACAAAAATGCTGTATCTTCAAGGGAAATAGGACTATTTTTATCACGTGTCCTCGGGAACAAACTGCATGAGACGTGGCGAAGAGAAAGTTTGTACAGTGGGCAGCACTGACCAGAATGACTCAGTGGGGTAAGATACTCTGCCCTCTGCAACAATACCTCTCTAGCTCAGATCTGAGGCTATTCTAGGGCAATTTTACCTGTAACCTACTGGATAGTTAGTATGGAGTTTATTTGAATAATTGTTTTAGACATGGATGTTCTGCAGTAAGGACTAAAAATAGGTTGACAACTGGAATTTGATGTAGAGGTTTACAGTAAATTGAAGATAATTTTTGTAATATTTCTCAGGGAGCATGACATTGAACTCTGACTTTACAAAGCTAGCTGACTCAGGAGTGGGTAGTGGTTTGAATGCCAAAGAGGAGCAGCAGAGACTAAAAGCTCTCTCCCCTCAGCCTTTTGCCAGTGATGGGCTGGAGCTGACTAGTCCTGCCACAGAGAGAACCAAATAGCTGAAGGTTGCTGGCATTTGTCTGCCGTAAACACTGGAGAAAAAGAAATTACTTGGGCATGTATTGCCTTAGGTGAGAAATTCACAAACAGAATCAAGATTGTACAACCCTCATTAATTTAGCTGGGCTGTATTTATTGGAGTGCTGTAGCCTCATCTACACTTGGACTGCAATCATAATTTGTAATCATTAGCAAACATAGACACTTTTCTAAGGCAAGTTATAATCTTGTCTGTTGGGGAAACAATCCAACCAAAGCAGAGCACGATAAGTGGAAAGAGAAATGCGAGTGCCTACTAGCAGCCGCTCCAAATCATCACCTTTGTTTGCTTTCAGATGCTATCAACATCCAGCCGCAAAGATGAATGGAGTGATATATCTGGCTCATGGACCAAGACATGAAGAGTGTTTTCCCTGCTCTTAACAGATGCCAGCAGCAGCACACAGCTGAACTGGCCCTTCCAAAAGCTAATCCGTTTTGAACATGGATGCTGATACCTCATGCTTATATGTCTTGGCTTTTAGTTTTAAATATTGAATTGCTTGGATGAGGTCAATATGTACAGCAACAACATTCCCACTGACTACATAAGCCCAGCTGCTCCTGACCCATATTTCAACCAGATTCCCACTCTGTCTGAATATAGTATTGATATAATTGGATTGCACAAGAGCAAAATTGGCTGTTTTAAGGCCAGGTGGTAGAAATATTTTGCTTTGTGCATATACATTTCTTCAGTGTATTTTGCAGCAATTCTAATAGATTGCTCTATCTCAGGTAAGAGTTAAAGCCAAGTCACTTCACACAGGGCTTTTGCACAACCAGGACAGAGAGCAGTATATTAGTTCAGATGAGTTTACCATTGTTGTTTCCCTATACATCTCAATGTGATATGTACAGTGCTATGTCTAAATGAGTATGCATTTGAACAAATCTCTTGTTTGCATGTGCTTAATATTTTGGAGAAGGGACAGAACTAAGCAAAGCTTATCAAAAAACCTGTAAAAAGAAAAAAAATAAAAATAAGCTATTTTTTTTGCTCCAAGCAAGCAGCATTTAAATTGTTTAAAAATACTTTTTATGAGAAACTGCTTGAAATATAAACATATGGACATTATAGTCCTCTGCAAAAGGTTTGCCTGTGCTCTCCTGAACTGTTGGTTTATGCTGAGAAACTCCGTCATTTTATACTCTTAAAAATAATGAAAATGAATTAGAATTGCTTTCCAAGCTATACATTGATCCTGGGGTGCAGTATAGTTCTTGCAAACACCTTGGTCGTGTACTACTTGTTGGTATCTCATGCTTACCAGTTCACTAGGACGTTAGTTTGCAAAGCCAAAAGTCTAGTGAGCATGTATCACAGAACTTATGAAGCAAGTTGTAATTAGGTATAAACATACTTTTCAGTGTTCTGCTGCTGAAAAGAGATGTTGTTGCCATGGGAGCAGGTTATCAGGCTTTTGAGTAGAGCTGAATTATCTACCCCACTACTTATTTAGATCACTTTTAAAAAGTAATTTCCTACACATTCATCGAATTCTGGCTGTCTTATGATGCTAGTTGATATGAACCACTACATTTAATTTGGTGGGGTTTTTTTTGTTTGTTTGTTTTAAGAAAAAGGGACTGTTTATGTGCATACCTGTTGTGAAGTAGGGTTCTGTAATGGGAACTAAAATTTGGAAAGGCATGAGGCAGCTAGTACCTACAGCTTAGCTTGATGTAACTAAGAGCAAGATGCAAGTCTCTGCCCTTTCATATTCCATTCTTTTCCTTTGCATGTATGGAGTGTTTTGCATACCTGTGACCTCTCAATTAACATTATTTATATCTCAGTAAACTGCCATGCTATTTTCCAGATGTACTAATCCTTTATGTAAATGAACTTATTAAACCCAGTCACCAGCCTCAGTGAAACCTGCCAAATCCGCTATGTCTGGACTCACACACTCCTTAGTAGACTAAGCTTTATTTGCATAAACTTGTTCCGTAAGTGTAATCTTACTTATCATCTGCAGAGTTAAAGTTTCACTAATGTAAATCCCTGACAAATCAAGCACAGATGTAGCTGTTTGCCCCCAGGATCAGCCTGTCAATTCACTGCCACCCTTGTATCTTCCCCCTACTCCCTTCTCCAACCAATTTCACCACCCCCACCACCCTGCAAGTGTTTTTTAATACTAGTAGTCATTTAAAACTGTTTATGGATATACATTGCAGGTACTAAACATGACACTGAACATTAGTCATTTGGAATTTTTCCTTTTGATCAAACTGCCTCACAAAATAGTGTTGGCATGTAATTCTGGGTGTCTGCTTGTACCACCTGGAAAAATTTGCTCTGCCAGTCCCCAGGTGCCAGACAGATTGTTTTGGTTTGCCAGATGATGTTCCAGATAAGGAGTTGAGCTCAATAAATGGTTAATATAAACTGGCAAATTCCACAAAGCAGCCAAGGAAAATTCGATCAGAGGGCAGCAGGGGGTGTAACTCCCTAAAACCACCAGAAAGAAGTGGATGATAGGGTGAGGGAATGATTCTTGCGCTTCACGTTCCATTGTCTGTGAGAAATGAAAAATTCCCTTCCAGTCATAAAACCAGTAGATTTAAAACCAGAGCAAAATCTGCCAGGTCTTGAACCTTTTATGAAAAGGAGGAAAATGTTACTTTTGAATTCAGAGGGTGTTGGCATACACTGGGTTTGTTTCTGATTACTTTAAGGTCTAAATATGTTTCCTTTGCTGGTACCCAGTTGCTATTTATTTGGCTTTAGTCTTTGATCTCCCTTATGCTGGCACATCATAAAAAACATATTCCTGTTTGACTTCTATATTATGCAGTTAGTCTCTGCTTGGTATGTTCACCAGGCTGGTTGTACCTACAGAATAAGACTCTCTTTGTTTCTGATAGACTCCAGGTGTTTATCACTATAACTTACTAATGGATTTGACCACAGAATATGCATGCAAGAAGAAAACTGAAAAACTAAGGGCAAAATTACTGGTTTGATAATTCAATGGCCTGCTATACCATAACCACAGGAACCACACATGTGCACACACACATGCACACAGAGTGAGTTTTGTAGAAGTAGGGATGTTTTGCTTACTGAGTTTTCCTGAGATTGATTTTCTGTTCTGGAAATTAAGTTTTGCTTCAGATTTATTTATCACACTGAGTTTTCTTTGAAAGCTTTCTGAATTTAATCCCTACTCATTCAACTCCATGTGATAATGCATTTTAGGAAGGTCCCTAGTCCAGCTGAAGTGCCACAGTTCCTACAACTCTGCTCCTTCTCCCTTGCAATTCCAAGGAAATGGTTTATTCTCATCAGCCTGCCCAGCACTGACAGCTCCAGATAACCTGTTTAATCTGTGTTGCAATAGCTTGGGGACTGCACATATTAACTGTAGTATCTCAGGTGAGGAGCCATAGCTTTGTACCACGTATTAACCCCACTGCTTTGCAATAGCCAAAGATTACTTTTTTCCCCAATTCTGGTGAACCCAATTTTTCTAATAGGAAATTATATAAAGCCCACATTAAAAATATCCTTATTCATATACATACCAACAAATGGGAATTGTCTGCTTAAGTGCAGGTATCTCACCACTTTAATCCCAGAAATAATCGGTTATTGAGTTCATAGGAGGAAGAACTTGTAGCAAAATGGCCAAACATACGTCCTTGCAAAGTCAATGGAAGAGTTTCCTCTGTGGATCTGCTAGAAGTGCAAATAATTTTTGCATGCTTTTGTCTTTGGCATATGATACTTACAAGAACAACAGCTGAAATGCAGGCTGGACAACACACTGTAAATGTCAAAGAAGCTGTGGCAAGACTGTCCTCTGCCACCTCTGAAGTTAGTACTGATTGTAATGGTAAGTATAAGATAAATGTTGTAAGCACTAAGCACTAAGTTAGGCTTTTGAGGCTGAGGAAACTGTTGTTTGTACCTGCTACGAACCTGGTTCATAGGCAACTGCAACTGGTTTTGTTGGAGACTCTTGTTCCCTGTCCCACCCTGCTCACAGCTCCTTAGCTGAATTGGTAAGCTTTTACCCTCACCACAGCTCCTTCACCAACCTCTGTTACCACCTTGGATCACAAGACTGAGTCACAAACACCACCCAAACACTGCTCTTTCCTGAAAACTGCATTGGTATTTTCCACTTTTGAGGTCAGTATTGCCATTACAACACTTATGGATGCCATATACATTGAACGTGCAACATGAGAATGGCATTTTCTCACCAACAGCTCCATGTTAGGGAATTCACATTTTGCAGCACTGGATTTATTCTTCAGTTCTTCACCACTCAAAAGCCACATGGTACTTCCCTACTCTAATCTAATACAAATAAAGACCGACTTTGAGAATTATTTCCCTGTCAGATTATGACAGGTCTTTGTCAATGAAAGCTGATTTGAATTTTTCCTTCAAACACATTGTGCACAAATCATATCCTTTTAGTGCTCATAATCTTTTCCTTTGCACGCGTTGGTTGATGTTTTTAGATTTTAAAAGTAAAACCCATATTAGTTCATTGATTAAGTTTAATGAGTGAGTCCCTTAAGAAATGCAATATTTATGTTGAGTTTGCTTGAACAGAGATAGTTTCAAAGCTGGACAGATTTATCCTGTATGTGCCTACACACACAGGTGAAATCACATACAGGTGAACTTTGCATGAAACTGATTTTAAGCAAGATGTTATTAATGACTTTGTCAGAATTATGGTTAGGTCAGTAGCTCATGTCATTAATAAGTGATTTCATTGTAATATCGGAGGTAACCCAACGATTCCTCATAGATGAATTTTCATTTCTTAGTTCTATTGTTTGAATATTTCCATACCTTAAAAAGTAGGAATGTCTTTTGAGGCTAAATGTTATGCTGTATTTACTGGCTTAATAAAAAAACTAAACTTTTAATCCCAGTGTATGCCTGTGTACTTTCAATTTTATATTCAGCTTAATGTAGTTGCCTAAGAACCATAGAAGTGATGAAGTTTAAAAGTGTATAGAGAAGACTCTCAGGACAGATATATCACACCAAGGTTCGGATTTACCCCATTTATACCTGCTTAATATTAAACACTGATGTTTTGCTATTTTTATCTTTGGCTGCACGAAAGGTTTCTCTCAGAGGTCAAACATGCTTTCTGTGTTGGTTGCTTGTGCTGTCGCCATGCTGATGCAGGGTTTTAGCTAACACCCATGGGCTTGTCAGGCTATTTCCATTAGGAGAAGAAACTGATGCTGCAATTCAGCATATTAACAAGGAACGCATGCAAACCCTGCTTTGAGGTATATAAGGAAAATAAATGGCAATAGACAGTTGTAGGACTGTCTTTCCACTGGATCCAGAACATTTGACTGTCACAAATGTTTTTCTGCCTCTCTCAAACAGCCATTTTACCAAAAAATAACCTTCCGGTTCCCAAATTATGATTTGACTCCAAGCATGAGCCTAAGTTTGAGTCCAAGTCCCAGCCCCTCCTGCAATGCGGCTTTGGTTTCGGGCAGGCCCTGGTGATCTTGTCTCAAACAGTGACTGCCATTATTTCCAGCTTCTCATATAGAAAATGAGTTTAATTCCTTGGACATGAAGGAAGTCAGATTAGCCTCTGGCTCTTCTGCTATCTGTAGATCACGTACTGTTGAAGTCAGCTATTAACATTTTCAAAAGAGTGGAAAAGAGAGGGCCAGGAACCAGGGCAGTGAAGCAAAAGACAAAGAGAATATAAAGCAGCTTGAGGGAATGGAGCAATGACAACAGTTCTTAGGTCCACATGATACAAACAAAAATAATGTCTAGAAGGAGACAGAGCTATGAGGCATAAAAGCAAAGAGAAAAGGCGTCCTTACCTGTCTTTTATATTGCTTTAAAATACTTTTTCTTTTGTACTTGGGAAGGTAAAGTCCTACCCAGAAATGAAAAAGCAACAGAAGCAGTTGATTTTATACAACACACTGGACAGCACTATCAGTCTCTGCTTATGTTCCTTCCTACCATGACAGTTTAATTTAAAGGAGAAAATCTAATTTCCTGTGCCAACTGTATATTCAGTTAATTTCAAACTCTCGTGTAACAGTTAAAATTGCTGACAACTCATAGAGGAGGCACAGCTCTGCTGGTATAGTTCAGACCCATTCTCATTGAATCACTGAATAATTTAGGTTGGAAGCGAACTCCAGAGATCACCTGGTCCAGACCCCTGGCTCAAATCAGGGCCAACTTAGATCATGTTGCTCGGGACTTTGTCCAGTCAAGTTTTGATATCTCCAGGGTCGGAAATCCCACACTTTCTCTGGGGCCCCTGTTTCAGTGTTTGACCACCCTCACGGTAAAAATATTTTCGTAATATCTAATCAGAATTTTCTTTCATTTTTTTCATATTGTAACAAGTGCTGTTTGTCCCCTGTCTTACTGCTGTGCACCTCTGAGGAGAGCCTGGCTCCGTCTTCTCCGCACCTTCCGATAAGGTAGCTGAAGCCAGCAGTATAGGCCCCACAGCCATCTCCAGGCTGAACAAGCCCAGCTCCCTTCCTCTCCTCCCACACCAGGGGCTCTATCCCTGACCACCCCGCTTGCTCTCCACTGCCTTGGCTCCAGTATGTCAGTGTACTTGGGAGCCCATGACTGGACACAGGACTTTCTGGGTATCATGGCTGCAGGTACATAATCTGCTGGCAGCCAGTCTGGACAGTGCTCCCTTGTATCACAGAGGGTCAGCAAAAGAGGTCACTGTAGATACAGCCTCAACTAACCAGTGGTATGCAGACCTTATCCTCTCAATGTATAAAACAAATCCCAACAAAATTCTTAACTTCAGACCAGACTTCAGGAAATATAAATGTCTTTTATTTTTGGGCATCATCAATGACAGAGAAACCTAAGTAAAGGAAATATCTTTAATACCTTGTTCCTACACAGAAAGTGTTGTCTGGGAAAATCAACAAAATGTGTCTCCCATGCTCATTATCCTTAGCATCATACCTGTATTTAAAGAATGTCAGCATCTGAGTGAGCGGGGTACGAAAGTAATACTTCAGTACATTAACTGCTTTTAAATTTTGTAAGTCTATCCAAAATGCCCTATCCCATGTGGTCTTCTCCAATAATAAAAATAAAATTTACTGAAGAAGTGCTATTTATTTGCTAAATACATGTCTGCCTTTTGAACCTCTAGTTGAACTGCAGATGCAACTTAATGCTTGGTATTTGATTACTTCTGCAAATTCTGAATATTTGTGACTACATTTTCTTTATGGGTATGCATTTTGTAAACATCAGTAGCCATTTTTTGAAAATGATACTGCTAAAGTCAGTGAGATAGGCACCAGATAGTCTGTTAAAGACTTAGTAGATATTTTCCTGAACCGATTCTCATATTTAAGGATGTTTTCTCATCACCCTGTTCTCTTTAGAGGTAGGTCATAGAGAGCTTCACTTATTAGGAGTTTCAAAAACTAAGTGGGGAAAAAGCTTTCAGATTGGTTTGCAAGAAAGAAAATATGCTGTAGATATTATCCAGTTTTATGTATAATAACAGGCTTCGTTTACAAGGCAGCATTTACTGCTAGCTACCTATACTTGGTTGCATGTCTAAAGCTGCATGACCCTGGCTAGTGGTTGTATTTACAGTGGTAAGTGGTATGTGCCCTGTGAGATCTGATATGTACCTCAACATGGCTGTTATGTGATCCTGGGGGTTTCCGACAGTGTCAGGTGCTTATCATTCTTGTCCTTATTCCTCCTGTCATCTAGAGTGGTAGTTATGGAGACCCTGGAGGCAAATTAGAAAATAGCAGCTTAACACTTATATCAGTGGTGCAACCAAGCTGAATTATTTAGGTGTTCTGGACAAGGAGAACCCAACTATGCAACTCCCTCTGCAGCGCTGGTAGCAAAATGTATTTTAGTCATTAACTTTAAGAGAAAGAAGGTTTTGGATAGTTTTCTCAATAACAGAGTCTCAGGAGCTCAAGGCTATGTCAAAAGCACCTTATGATCAAGCCTGCACTGTTGCTTTTTAAATTCTAGTACTAATGTAGCTTTGACACTTGCATATCTTCACAGAGTCAAATTTTCAGATGTTGAAGATGGGACTTCAGAGAATGAAATCCTTATGAAAATTTTAGCTGCAAGACCTCACAGAGCATAAATACCATCCTTCCAATAAAAGCATGGCCTGTATAAGCTCTGGTGGCTCAGGCTGGCCAAACACTGACCTTTGGATACTTTTTGGGTGTAACTTGTGCCTCTAGGAATGCCCCCCTTGTTGGGCACTGCAGCCAGGTAGGTCCAGAGCTGAACCTGGAGTGACTAGGATGATAGGCAGGGCTTGCTCACCTCTCCTGGAGAGGCCACCCACAGTTTGGTTTGGTATTTACTGTTTCTATATTTAGTCTTTACATTTTAAATCACTCCTAAGGCTGATAATTAAATTGCCCCATGTGAGCAACTCAGATCTTGGGCTGAAAAATGGCATCTTGGTATGACAAATATGGTTGGCGTTTGCTATATGCAAACCTGCAATACCTCAAGAAGCATAAATACCAAGCTGATGCAGGGGAATGGGTTTGATGAGTGTGAGACCAGTGGACTGGCTGCTGCTCTTGCTTGCTGTGCTAGACAAAAGGGTCTGAAGTCCTTATTTCACAGAAATAAAAGTTTGTGTGGTCATGAAAAGTAAACAGCAGAAAACCAACCTATTTTAAGGGGGGGAGGGAGCCTAACCCTGGTGACCCAGACTGCCTGTCCACAGCCTGGTGGCTGTCAGCCCTGTATGCCTCACCCCTTCCCAGCAGAAACTGCTACCAGCTGCAACATCAAAGCACCCTGGGAAGCACCGTCCTTCCCCGCTCCCCACTGCTACCCTCGTGGCCAGTTAGGAGTGGGCTCAGGAGAGCCCTGGAGTCTCCATCCCAAGGAGACCCTGCTCCCAGGGTGGCCCTGAGGACTAGTGGGGGGGATGCTATCCTCCTGGTTGCCACAGCGTCAAGCATCAAGCACACTTCAGCCTTCTGAAGTTTCTCCTCTGAAAAAAAACACGCCACTGCTGTGCCAGCTGTCAAATATCTGCAAAGCATCCCAGCCGCTTCTGTAGGGTCTTCTGAGCAGCGAGTGAGGGGAGCAGCAAGAGGATGCTTGTTTTAAAAAGTGAAGGGGAAGCAATATGTGGCTGTAGGCACATCTGGGGGTAGGCGGACTGGTAAAACGTGCAAGTTGTATTTCTTAGAGTTAAAAGGGAACAAGACAGCAGTGGAAAAAAAGCACTCTTTAAGGAAATAAAGAGAGAAGTAAAACTGAAAGAGAGCTCAGTGTAGCATTTCAAGTTTATGAGGCGTTTCCTCCTGCTGATGAATATGGATAGATGAACTTTTCTGCACATTGTTGTTAAAAATGACTAGAGTACCACTACAAATAGCTGTCTGTTCTCCTGTCTGTAAATCCCAAACACAAAAATAAAAAAATTAGCTTTGGGTTCAGTGACACATCTCCTGTGAAGCTAATGGAAATGGTATAGTTTACACCAACATAAAATGTTTCCCGCAGTCTGGATTGCTAAACCACTAGGGTAAGTAGTGAGTAAACATATTTATAGATATTTTGATGAGATCTAGAAACTTTTTCCTGTGGCTGCATTTCCGAGCATCTTAATTTGTTTATTGTGGACTTTTCTGTAAATACAAGTTGTAGTCGTACAAATTTTTTTGACAGTCAGTTTTAGCAGAGTAGCAGACATGTTTCTTTTGCATTACAACATAAGTTTGCTGACTAAAATACATGGTTTCAAGTACATGGAAAAAAAGGTTAGTAGTGGTTAAGTCATCTGGTCCAGGAACTGGGACAACACAGTGGAACTTGAGTGACCAGTTGCTCTACTGAAAACACAAATTCATGACCATTGAATAAACTTTTGAATATATGCCAAGAATAAATCTGACTAAATTTGTTGGCCAAGTTGTTCAATAAAAACTGATCACCCAGATAACCTTGGAAATACTAACATTTGATCTACACAAAGTCAGGATTACTTTGAGGGGTAACGGGGTAAAATCTGGCAATACATATATTCAGGAGATGAGACAAGGCGATCTAAAAATCTGTTTTGTACCTATGAATCCTTATATAGATACTTCACATAGCAAATTGGAGCATTGGCTTACAAGGGTCGCCCTTAATCTTTTTGATTACAACAAAATCTGTTTTTTGCATATCTTACTTTAAAGCATATTTTTTCTAGCACTTATGTTGTTCCTACAGTTCCTTTCTTAAGTTGTCTTAGAGTGGCAGATCTCAGGATGAGGTCCAGGGACTGCCTTGGTGGTGCTGAGGAGGGTCTGGAGGGACAAGCTACAGTGATGGGATCTTCCCACCTCTGTTCATCTCTGCGGGGTCTGGACAACCCTGAAGACATTGCAGAGGAGAAAGCTCATGAGCATACCATGTTTGGAGGGCTCCCTGGGTAGACTTGCCCACTTTTTGAAGAGTCTCACAGTTCAAGACCTGCCACTCAGATCTTCTCTGGCTTAGAGAAAAATTATTTTTAAACTTAAAATTAATTTTAAAATATGAACATGTGTTCAGAGGGCCAAAGGAGGGGGAGCAAGACCAGGCTAACGCAGTCTGGAAATGTCAAACGGAGTGTGCATTAGGCTGCACTGTTAGATCACTTGGCTATTTAATCTCCAGTTATGGGGCAAGAAATCCCTACGCAATGTGCAGCAGGGTTTGACAGGAAGCGAGATGGGAGAAAATGAATTGTTGTGTGTTGTGATATGCTGTATGCAAAAGTGAGCCAGGGGTGAAAGGGTATGATGACAAAGCTGTTGGCAATTTAAACTTTGGCTCAGGCATAAAATAAATACATTATTCCTGATGGTGAAATTGGATGGTGCTGTCATGGATTCAGTTTGTCTTCCTGGTGGTTTTCTAGCCCCTTCTCTTTAGCCTGACCTGTGGCATTCATATCTGCATGCCAATGTGTCAAAACGTTCTTTGAACATGTCAGGTTGTGAGTGCACTTTAATTGCAACCTTGACTGCATGTGTTTTAGCTGGACTCCACATCCAGATCCCATTTAAATCTGCAAATTTTGGAGGGCTCTCTGCAGAAGACACTAATTGTATCAGTTCTGGTTTGGGGCACGGTACCATTTGTGCCCAGCTTTTACGCTGCTTTGGTGTGTGAAGGGCTCACCAAACTGGCCAGGAGGGTGGTATGGGCTTTACACATGGCTGGGAACAGGGTCCTTAAAATTCATGAGAGGTAACAGGCAGCTCAGAGAGCAAAAAAGTAGAAGCAACCCCAGAAACATTGCTGCAATAACTGCCAGAGAGTGGGTGTGTTGGGAACACTACCTT
>NW_010141067.1:0-14466 GCF_000699245.1 Pterocles gutturalis
CCGAGCCAAGGGCTAACCCACCACAGGTGCATTAAATGTGCTTGATTATATAGTACTGTAAATTTATATAAATGGAAAGAAATCCTTCAAGTCTAATTTTATAGATTTGACTTTGCATATATAATATATTATTCACAGGTTCATGTAGGAACCAGAAAGTTACCTATTTTGACTTCCACTCAAAAATATTCTTGTATTGAGTCCAATACTGCTAGTCTAACCAAAGCATTATTTCTTTTCAACTATTACGTATGTTCCAAAGACATATCAAGACAGGTTAGAAGACAGTATACTGTAGAGAATACACCGCTTCCCTTGATCTTTTGTTCCAAAGATGACTTAACCAGCCATTACATACTTGTGTCTATTCTCTTATTTGTCTAGCTTGTAATACTGGTTCTTGTTCTGCCTTTCTCTTTCACATACATGAGCTTTAAGAACATTTATCTCCCCTAAAAAAAAAAGACATTTAGAAGACATTTCTACACTGCAAAGTCATTACCTTTTTGTTTTCTCTCTGAAATTAAAAGTTCGAACTCTTTACATCTCTTTTTTAATTTTTTGCCAGACATTACATATTTTCTGTGATTTCTATTGAACTCACTACAATTTCACAATGTTCTTTCAAAATTGACTCTGTCAGAACTAGTGCTGCTGTACTGTCCTGGTTTCAGCTGGGACAGAGTTAACTTTCTTCATAGTAACTAGCATGAGACTATGTTTTGGATTTGTGCTGAGAAGAAGGTTGATAACATACTGATGTTTGTAGTTGTTGCCAAGAACTTCTCAAATTCTGATGTCTTGCTGGTGTGCAGGTGAAGGAGAAGCTAGGAGTGAGCATAGCCCACAATTACTGGCTTACGATTCCACCTTACGTTTAGGACTGAGGCCCAAATTGGCCACTGGTACATTCCATAACATTCACGTCATGCCCAGTATATAGATGAGGCTCTGTCCAGAAGCTCTCTCACTCTCTCAGACTCTCAGGCTCTTCTTTTTTTCTCTTTCTTTTTCCAGGATTGTGGTTTCAGGATTTTCTCTGCTTCAGGACTGTCAGCCAGGAACATGCTGGGCCTTGGTCACCGGGTGGTGAGCAGTTGTACTGTCTGTCACTCATTGGTATATTTGCATATTATTATTATTATTATTACAATTATTAACATTATTATTTCCAATTTTATTGCATTTTAGTTATTAAACTGTTTTTATCTCAACCCATGAGTCTCTTTTCCTTTTACCCCTTTAATTCTCTCCCCCATCCCTGGGAGGGGATGAACAAGCAGCTGAATGGTTTTCGCTACTGCCAGCCAGGTAAAACCATGACATGTACTCATCCCTCTGACAGAGAGAAAAAGTCCTCTGATTAGTAGACATGGCCTTACCCTACATGATTCATGTGATTCAGATTGCTTTGTATAATGCCCTTGCTTCATAGTTATTTACTCACCAGTAATTTTATGATTGGTGTTGTGTTGATTTTCAGTTGGTTAAAAAAATATTTGATGCACTGGACCAACAAACAGTCTCTGCAGAACCTGTCTGAAAGCTCCCTCCTTTGTGAATTACTTTTTTGAGATGTTTTAGTTAGGAAGTTAATAAACTGCCCATGTTGTGCCCCTTGAGAATGTACAGTATTTTACAACTAGACTGTCATGTGGCACTAAATTAAAACACCTCACAAAGGTGCACTCACACTGCCACTACCAAAAACTTGACAGCAGTTAACCTATTGCTATGCTATGAATACCATTTAAAAAGCTGATGAATTTCCTGTTAGTCAGTCCTGCAGTGTGCTCTCTAAAGCACGTACATTGTCTCAAGCACAGCTCATTGAAGGATTAAAGCCTCTTATTTGCTACGTGTAATGAATACAGCAAATGAATCAACAGTCTTTCATAGCAAATAGAATATGTCTAACAAAACTGATACTTTGATGTAGGAAAAGTTTGTCTGAAAGATGCATGGTTTTTTATTTTTTTTTTTTTATCCAGGAATCTTAGTAAGGGGTCAAAGTCACACTTTGGAGTTATGTAAACAGAGCAAAAGAATGGTCTTATGTTGGTATATGTGATACGAGAAAATGGATAAAAACAGACTGGAATTTTGTATTGGTGGTAAATTGATTAATTACTTGGTCTAAAAGGGTTTGACTCACGTTTTAAAAATAATCACTTTACATTTTCTTGCTTTTGCAGTGCACAGAATTAAGGTTTAGTCATTGATTACAAATGAAAAATTGAGCCATTGTGCTAGTTTCACACACATTAACTAGGGGTAATGTAACGGACAATTCATGCGGTTTTACAGGAAAACTGCATCTGCCTGTCGAGGTTCTGATGAGGCAAGGCCTTGTGATGTCTCAAAGCATTTTGGTTGTAGACTCCTAGTCCTATCCCTTGCTGATAAGAAGAAGTGAAGAATGCACTGAAGGCTTTACTCCCTTCATCAACAAAGGACCTAGTCTTGCTCTTATGACAAAGTAGCAAACCCTTGCTGAGTAAGGCCACTGCCTCTAGCTTGCAGGTGCCAACAAGGCCAAAGTTAATCTAATACAGTGTCCGCATGACCTCCAACTCAATTGGTTGAAAGGGTTAAAGCTATTCTTCCCCCTCTTGCACATGCGCAGAAAGAAGGTTCTCTCCATGCTAATTAAGAGACACCCCTCTCCACTTCCTATGCTAATTTGAGAGACAGGGCCATCACTTCCTATGCTAATTGAAGAAAGTTAGGCAGAGACCTGAGAACTTTTGTCTATAAAAGGTGAATAAACAAAGAGAAGGCGCCTATTCCCACCACCTGAGGACTCCTGAGATGCTGACAGACTGATCGAGCAACCCCCTCACCCCTAAGATGTTGACGCTCATCTCCAAGGATCCAAAGAGTGGTGGAAAATTTTCTCTCTCTTCTTTCCTTTCCCTTTCTTTTTCTCTTCAAGTATCTCTTGATCTCTCTCTCTTGCACATATGGCAACACCTTGTAAGTTTTATGCCAGCTCCTTTTGGGGCTTGTTTAGCAGGTTTTCCGTAGGATGTTCATTTTAGTTTTCCATAGGTTGTTCATTTTAGTACTGAAAAGTGATTGCAAGTGTTGTGAACGGTTGTGGGTTAAGTGATTGCAAGTTTTGTGAGTGGTTGTGGGTTAAACGATTGCAAGTTTTACGAGTGGTTGTGGGTTTCTTGGTATTGTTGGAAGTTATGCTGTCATTATCATATTGCTGTAAGATTTGGTGTTGTTGGCTGTTGGTAGTGTTGTCATGAATTGTCTTTACCAAGTAATTTGTTTTCTTTTATAATTCTGTTACACTCCACATTTTCCCTTTCACCCCAAACAATTATATGCATTAAAGTTATAAGCCAGTATTCAATTCTTTAGTGTTGTCTCACCTTAATTTGCCCCAAGGGAATATACAGAACTTCCACAAACCCCACTCATCCCACCCAGGGTGGTTTTATGAGCTGGGTCGTGACAGGTGACTACCTATGATGGGAGACCTTTTCCAGGGGATTCACATATTGCATTACTTTTGAAATTGTATCCTACATCTCAAGATTCATTTCCAAGAAGAAAGATTTTTCAAAGCATACATTCCCTGTTCAAACAAGACAGATTTCTGGCTTCCAAAACAACCTTCTGGAGAGGGCAAGATTATACTGAAAAAAACGTAGCTTTTAAAATAAATTAAATAAACAAGTAGTCAACCCAATATAAGAGTATTTCCAGATAATTATCATCCATTTTAATGTGTTTAACACAAGCCATGTTCCATCTTAAAAGGGAAATCCCAATACTGTGTGTAACATGAACGCTGAAGTTGTCTAGCTGGGAACTTTGCTTAGAATAATTCACCAATATAGAGATATGAAATCCAAGTTATTTTATATTTCCTTCATGGTGTTGATCATATAAATGCCAAAGCAGAAGTAAAGTAAGAAGATCAATCCATACAGACAATTTATCAATTACCAGAGATTCTAGGACTCATGTCTTATAAGTCTTCCGCGTAGACTGCAATAGCAAATAAAATCTTATATGAAACCTCTTCCTATTACACTTGGCTCTACATCTTAAAGCCAGCAGTCACCTGAAATAGTGGTAACTGTCACTGGTAACAAAAAAAGAGGAACTGGGTATCCTGCACTCAACATGTCCAGATAATGGAGCTCAAATGAAAATAAGGGGAGGACACGCCAACTCAGACCCACTTCTATTGCAAGATGGCAGCATAGCAAGACAAAAGCCATCACAGTAAGAAAACAGTATTTCCTACATATTACTTTCCTAACCTCCAAGTTTAGTGATAATTTCACAGAAAATATGTTTAATAGACAGAAAGATCCAGTGCTGACCTTGACCACATTGGCAGTGCAACCTTATAAAGAAGCTGAAGAACATAATCACAACTCCTTCCAAAGGCAAAGTATTTTAGTAAGCAAAAGGTGATCTATAAAATGAAACATTTACTTTAATACATTTTTTTACAAACTAGTAAACTGAGTGATGCTCTGAATGAATTTTTAAAGCTGTTATTCTTAGACAACCACAGCCATGTATCAACTGAATAGAGTATTTTGTGGTTATTATTGCTGTTTGATGCAAACATGGTCTTCAACCCAATAGTTGCTTTGGGCATTATAGCTTTTAAATCCATGCCTTGCACAAGAAGAATAAGATGTCACCAGTGATATGAGCTTTTCACACTGATTTACTACACACACACACCTAAAGAGTCTTGTTTTGGAGGCTGTTATTCTGAAATTGAGTCCTACTGATTTTAGAAAAGCTTTGAGTTTTCCTTCCCCTCCCCCTCCTTCCCCAAAATATCCTCAAAAAAAAAAAAAAATCCATGTTTCAGTGACACATTTTTGGCTGAAACAGTTTCAGGAGCCTTGCAAGGCTGTCAGGATATACCTCACTTGGCTGTGTAAAATTAGTACTTAATACATTAAGTACATTAAGTAGCACATATTCGCCATTACATTTCACTATTTCCTTTTTTTCTTCCTAGGCTGTCATTACAACGGTTCTTCATATTTTTCACATAAATTGCTACAATTCTGTATATAAAATCAACGTTTCTGACCCAACCTAGACCCATGAGGAAGTTCAGCAAGGGCTAGACAAAGCTCGAAACGCACAAAGCTTATTATTACTGCTTACCTTAGCAGTAATGGCCTCCATAAGAGTTGTAATAACTCCGTAGCAGACTTTCTTCATGGCCTGTAGGCTTAGATACTTCTATTCACCACTGCTTATAATAAATACTGTTTTTACATTTGTTCTATGCTTTTTAGTGCATTAAAGTTTGATAATATCTTACTAACCTGTTGTGCTGATTAGACTGAATACTAATGAATGCTTTTAGAATTATTTTGGAATTATAATGATGCAAGATGATTTTTTTTTTAAGAACATAAATACATCAATTAAATATAAATGCGGAAAATATTTCTACAACGCCACTTGTCTCAAACATTCCAAGATTTTCTTGGAGCAAAGTCATAAATTGAAAACACCATTCCAAAGAAAGGAAGGACTACAGAAGATAGAGCAGGAAATTAAACTGAGTAGGTAAAAAAGACGCAGTAAGTAATCTGTTTGAAGTAAGCCAATTACAGATCTGTATTTGATATGAAACAGTTAAGAAAAAATCAATTGAAACACAGCTTAAATTTGAAAAACTTGAAACTACCTTCTCATTGTCATTGCTGTAAATCAAACCTAAATTGAACCATAGCTTTTCTTTCTTTCTTTCTTTTTTTTTTTTTTTTTTTTTTTTTTTTTTTTTTTTTTTAAATCCCACTGTAAATTTATTTAACTTAATAGATTACCTCTGGTCAAAGGTATATTTTATCTTGCTCCATCATTTCTCTAGAGATACTTTTTACCAAGTTGGTTCATTAATCTCTCACTGATGTGGGTTTTCTCAGCTTCAACTTCTTTCCAGTCTCATTTTGCTAACTTTTTGTAGCTATAACCTAAGAATGTTTTTCATGTAAAATGTCATCTTGGTTCATATAGCTCCTGCTCCAGCTTATTAAACCTAAGTCAGGGCTATTGCTTTTGATTTTCTTGTTCTGTGACCACATTAAAAGCCAATCTACTGCTGCTATGTTGGAAAGAATTTATAATTCTCTTGCATCTTCAGTTTTGTGGATAATATTCTCCCCATAATTAATTAAAAGAAGATGAAAAGTGACAAAGATGAGATTTCCAAGATACAAAACCAAGGTTAGCAAAATACTTGACAGTTAAATACTTTTATAGGAAAGATATTCTAAGTAATCCGATGTCATAATTTGCTAGTAATTAATTTAAAATTAATAAAATGCAACATAAACATTTATAATTATAGCATATTGATATCCAAGCATTTAGTATTTCAGTATTGCCGAAGTAGTTAAGTATTAAAGAAATGAGAACTGATATTCTACAATATTCAAATTTCACATGAAAAAGACTGACACTAAAAATACATAAAGAACATTTTTTTGTTAATTACACTGTAGAAAAACACAACTAATTGGCTTAATTGATTGTTACATAGGAATCCTCTCTCAGAACTACAGTTATCTAGACTTTCTTCATTGCATATATTTGAGAATCACCACAGTGTAATTTAATTTCCTTTTATTAGGTATATTTTATATGTCCTCCCCCCTTCCATTCAGAGGTTAGAAAAGCTAAGGTATATGACACTGCTAACATAGTTCTTTAAGAAAAGGGCAAGAACTACCTTTATTAATTTGGTCTTTTTGAAAGCATGAAGCTTTAACAGAGGGGTAAATGTGCTTAAGTCAACACTCAGGAACTGAAGCATTCCATTTTATTCACATTCCTAAGCATTGCCTGTAATAGCACTAGCAGACACCAGGCAGACAGATACTGGAAACTTTCCTATGTATCATCAAGTCAACTAGAATTGTATTTTTTATGGTATTTCTGATTGAAAGTCAGTAGGAGATTGAGTTATAATAACAAAAGAATGTTTAATAGAGCTTTAATTAGCATCTAATTCTGCATCCACGCTTACTACGAAAAGTTAATGGCTAGTGTCAGGAATCATAGCATCCCTGTTCCATTAGTCCTTAAGGGTTGAAGTCCTGTGACAGTCTAACAGTTTAGGAGACCTTTATTGTAGAAAACAAGTAGACCCTCTAGTACGAATTACTATTTTTCTAGTTTTGCAGCTGTAAATCATCCGAGTTCCAGCAAAACATGTAAGTAGGAATGCTAGAGTGGGTCATTTGGAAGGTATCTGTTTTCAGACAACCCTCAAAACTTATTTACCATGCCACTCAGAAAGCTTTCCACATCTAGAGGTATCACTTCTCTACATAAATCTGCACGCTTTTTCTATATTATTGTGAGCTCTGTGATACAGGAGGTAAAAACTTCAAAAATTGTTACTGACTTAAAATGGTAGGGTAGGATTCTAGAGCATATAGTTAGGTATTTCCACTGCCTTAAAGTCTTGTAGCCCTCATATGTATGTAGGAAATTTATATCAAAGTGCAGCCCAATCTTGTAAATGCTTCTGGCATGTTTCAAAATAAAATAATAAAATAATCAAGGACAACTGAATTAAAGCATAGAATATTACTAGCATATTGAAAAAAAAGTTTTCAGGCATATATTCACAAATTTGTTAAAGTTAGGAAATAATGCAGAACTTCATCACAATGCAAAGCTTGTGTTATCATTTCAATATAGACACAAAGCTGACCTTTTTTATAAGCAGACTGAAATCAACGAAATTCAGCATATACTGACTTTGTGACAAGCATGATTAATAAGGTGTACAAATCCTTGATTTAGGAAATATTTTCTAAATATTCCTCTGCAGTAGCACACTCAAAGTATTGTTTTATTACAAAATCTTGTTGCTACTTTGAATCAACAGTATTTTATAAGGTTTTTTTCTTGATGCAATATTTTCACATTTTTCAGTATTGCTTTTAAACATCCAAGAAAAATTCTCTGTCCGCATCCCATGCAATATGGACCATTCAGACTGTAGAAATAATATAGGCAATTGCTAGCAAGCCAGATAGGACTTTTTGTTGCATACTGAAGCTTCCAGGTAGCATTAATTCCTTTAACTGGACAGCATTAAGTTAGACATGTACAAATCTTTCATCTTTTGTTGGGTTTTGGGGAGCTGAAATCCAGGATGTATCCAACTTTTTGAGAAAGGAAAAATACATTAATCTAGGGCTTGACCCAATGTCCACCTAAGTCAAGAAAAAGATGAAATTAATTCTAGTTGGTTTGGGATGAAGCCATTGACCATCTACAGATAAGCTTCCTCCACCGATTAAGTTATTACATATTACTGAACAATCCAATTGGTGGGTTTTTTTTTTTTTTTTCTTCAAGACATCAAAATAAAGCAGAAGAGCTTGCAATTTTTTTTTTAATTGTTAAGACTTCTAAGTAATGACTGTAATTCAAGGCAAAGCTTGGTTTTTTACAGAGCATCCTCCATTTTTTTTTTTCTTGCAAAAGTGTTCTGCAGGCTGAATAATCTGAACTACTGACCAATGACTGAATGCTGGAGTTCAAATTATGAATAGTAAGATCAGAATTCTGAGGAGGACTTTGTATTCAATAATTCTCTCTCTAAAAAGGACATTTACGTTTTATTTTTACAAAGCTGATTGCTTTATTGATTCACATTGTTGCTCCTTCTTTAAAGTACTGGATGATTACCTCCCTAGCAGAAGAGGATTTTTTTTCTGACAGGGACTCATAAGTGTCTTTGCAAATACTCCCTTAAATTTTTTTTTTTTTAAAATTAAAATCTCTTAATAGCTTTCATAGACTTCTTCTCCGACTTTATATAATGTTCAGAGATTGTTGTGTAATCTGATATGGTCTAAAACACTAAGGAAGAATTAAGACCATATCATTAGGATCTTTGTAGTTTGTTCTGTAATGGGGTCATAATTTTCATATACTCTGAATGTTTTCCTTCACTTCTATACTCTTCTGTCTGGTAAACAGGATGAAATAGCCACTTTTTGTTTCTCTCTTTGCAAAAGTCATGTTAGTATATAACATAAGTACTAGTAACGATTAGAAGGTATACCAGCATGAACTATACTGGGCAGAAAAGACCCAGTAAATGATATTGCTGTGCAGCTTCATTAGAAACAGAAAATCTAACAAGCACCCTATTCACCACTTCAAATACACGGAAATCTGCATTTCCCGAGGGAGATAAAGTATAATTAATGCAGCACAACCTGTATTTTGAAACTGTCTGCACACACGTTGTTTTCTAAGAGTAATTATCCACCTAAATCCAAAATCTAATATGTGGGCAAAAAAGACATAATGAATGTAAATTATAATAGTAAGTCACTTCTTTGAAGCTCCATCTTGAAATTTTGGGGAACTGTTTCCGCTTGAAAAATTACAAATTGAAAATATGGAAATGCAAAAAAAATATTATGACACGTATATCTGTGTTGATCCTCTTACCTGTGATTACAGGGACAATCTAACAGGTGCCAGGAGTAATTCTTGGGGAAAAAATAAGTGACAGACAGAAAGCTCTAGAGTAAACACATAAGTAGATACAGTTTAAAATGCATTTGTATGTGATGTCAATTGTGTTTTTCCATTAATAATGTCTTGATGTTTGGCCTGAAGTGATTATTACTTCATTTAAATAGAGCATCTGAGGATACACTCTAAGACCAAGTAGTCAGACAGATTATAAAGCGGTAAACGTAGCTTTTGGTCTTTCAAAGGGCTCCTCTCAGCACGGGAATTGCACCTATTTGACAGTGATACATACAAAGAAGAACTCCATATTTTCAGAGTTCAACAAGAGTTCATACATTTACGGTATTATATTAAATATTTTTTTAAGTAAGCAACAAAGAAGCAAATCTGAAAAGCTTGTCTTGCTCTAGTCCAATCAAAATCTTGGCAAAAAATATCACCAACCCATTAACTGCTGTAAAGGTCCATGTTCCTCTCATCTGTTTGTCTCTTTTTAACATAACGGGCATGTCCACAAAATTTTTTTTTTTGCTATTACCCTTCCTGTTCAGAAAAGCTGGTGAGTGCAGTCTTATGATAACTGTGATGGATGGCATCTTTTTTATTGTTTATTCTGTTCTTCTGTTCTGTTGAGGGGAGGGGCCTTCATTTTGTGGGTGTTTTTTGTGGAGTTTTGGTTTTGGTTTTGTTTTCCAGAAAAGTGGAAAAGGTAACAGACACTGAAATGAGGGAGAAATCACTCTTTCTTTGAAGGAATTACCAAGCTTGCTTACTGGGAGCGCTTCAGACTACAAGGTTCAACTGGCCAGGAAGACACAGAAAGCAGGTGGAAACCTGCAGGTTATAAAGAGACTGAGAAGTGGCACTGAGAAAAATGATACTAGAGACAAGTGATACTAGAGATATGATCAAAAGTTTAGGGAACAAAGCAGCTTAAAATGTCATTCACTTAACTGGTATTAAGCCTATAAGCAGGGAATTGCTGGGAAGAACAAAGCAAGTGAGAGGAAGTGTGTAAAGAATTTGTTGTTACTGTTGTTGTTCTCATTTGCTTTGAGTTATTTTTTAATTCAGAAATATTAATATTGTATTTTTTATTCTAATAAAATTTGGAGTTTCTGGTTTAAATGTCTTTTGTTTTGTAATTCACTATAAAAAAAATATTATAGGCTTATTTACTTCAAAGCTCTGGTTGACTGGAGGTTTTGGCAAAGTGAGAGAGTGAACATTTTACAAGAGGGAAGGCAGGAGGTAAAGAATTGCTATAAATTCATCAAAGTGAGAAAGATTACTAGACAGTTACCACAGTTTAATACTGGGCACTCTCATTTGTTATTATGATTAATGCCTTGGGTGACAGTACAGAAGACATCCAAGTGTTAGTATTTAGACTGTTGTAAAAAAAAATTCTTTAATGAAGTAGAGAATCAGACCGTACAAATCAGAGCAACAGAAGAACACACTTGTTTGTAGGTGCCCATGCATGCCTTGCCATATGTATGCACAAACACTACATTTAAATTTTAAAATGAAGATAAATGTAAAGTGCTGTATGTGGGCATTCTTATCCTAACCAGCTATGTGTTATATTTACGTTAATAATAAAGGACTTCAGCCAATGCAACATCATAATCTCAAGGCAGTCAGTTTTCTGTTGCTTGAAGTTTTAGCAGTGTGTAATGTCTTAAAATATAATTCTCCAATCCAATAAGCCATAGTATTGACACAGAATTACCAATAAAATTATCTCTTCACTGTGGTATGAAGAAAGGTCTATATGGCCACTACAGTTTACAAACTTAAAATGTAATATTTATATGGATCCATGAATAATGGCACCAGTTAATGTATTTGAAAACTATTTTATCCCTCAGAATCTTCCCTTGTTAGATATTACAGGAATCCCAATGAGGCTGTGTAAATTTTCAAACAGGCTGTTTTAATCATTCTGCTGACAAATTATGGATTTTACACTATATACATGACACTTTCTTTGGTTGACAGAGCTCTAGGAGTACGTAGTTTGGATCTAACTTTCTGTGCAAAGATCAGTTTTAACAGTAGGCAACAAACTGTAAACTACACGCCAGACTCTAGAGTTACACAGATGCACACCCCTGCACATATCCCTATGCCCATCATCACGTAGGCAGGAAACGGTTGGGTCAGGGATTCACCAAATTATAATCAAATTCATTTGTACTTAGAACAGACCTGTAGGCACCTACATTTTGCGGAGACTGACTCCTTTCAACAACTTATTTTACATACTTAAATTAGAGATCTGAGTTTCATTACAGCACTCCTAGAGATATGGTTAAGGACATATCGGGTGTTACATTGATGCTGAAAGGTTCAGAGAATTTACAAGTTACTAAATGTATGCAATTTTAATACAAGAAAATAATTTGGTTCTTATGCAGCACATACATAGTTATCCAAGAGGTATCCAAATCAGCATTTTTATAGCACATATTAATAATAAATTTATCAAAGGATTTAGAAATATTTCAGAAATTTCTATTCAGTTTAAATTAAAAGTCAGCACTACTAGTGACATTCATATATTGACATTAATATCTTAGGTACCTGTAAGTGATATGTTTGTGTTGCCATTTCTGTCCTGTTAACGCATAGCGTTTCCGACGAATGTTAAATTTGGAGCTACCTCTTGTTTGGTCAGGCACACCACACCGAGGCTTCTTCATCCAGCTGCAAGGAACAGCAACACATAGTTAAAGCAACATCAAAGAAAAAATCATAAGCCACAATACCCAACTAATAAAAAATCATAGTTTTTAAGTTGCAGTATTATTAATTGTTACAATGCAACAACGACTTAAAAAAAAAAAAAAAAGGAACAGTTATCTTCTTACCAAATGTATACTTTGAGGAACTTCACTGCATCCCACGACATTCAGAAAACAATTTATTTGCCATTATTTTTGGTAGTTTTTTTTTGCTACAACCTCTGAACAAAGACTTCACAACTGGACAAGTCTTTCACCATCAATAATTTATTCTGATTCATTCAAGATTATGATGTGTGTTACTAGCGTGCTTGCTGAAGATGAAGTACATACACAAAGATTTAATCAAGTCACTAGTTCTTAAATTATTTTTCATATTTTGTGATCTTTCTCTTTTGTTTCATTGTCATGATATTTTAATCAAAGAGCCCAGTCAACTGCCAGAATTTTTTTTTTATTCAAGATACTGAAATTTCTAACTTTATGACACTATTAAGTTAATTTGTCTTTCTTTCTTTCCACACAATGAAGAGTATCTCATTGCAACTCTAAGGTCCTAGTGGAGATATTTACCTCAAGAATTCTGCTTAAGAGTATCTGATGCTCTGCACAAAGTCAAGCTGAAAAGATCTAAATCACCAACAACAAAAATGACCATTGTAGCAGCACCAGGCTTTCCACAGAAGTGCTCAATTTTTACAGTGACCTTCCATATTTCAATATTTTCCAATATTTCAAAAACTTCAAATTTGTCAGCATTCCAAACATGTCAGAATCAGGATGACATCTGAGCCAAAAGCATGAGTTCAACAGCAGTCTCATTGAACTGTTTATCACCTGTAGTGTCAGGGGTTATTTAGTTCAAGTAAAAGTGAACAAAACTCAGCTGAAGTTATTATTTCTTTTATATGCTGACTAGCTGCAGAACTATTTTCTATCAAAAAGATAGTAAAATTAAAGACATTCACTGCGTAAGTAAAAGACAAATCTCCTTTGTTACTTTTCCAGTTCATTTGACTTTATTTCTATCATGCCAAATAATTTCTGAAGTAAAAGGTATAGTTTTCTGAAGGTATGTACCACGAGAGTAGTCATACCTCTATTCAGGCTTGCATGAATGAATTTCTGACCATTAAAAGAGCATTTAAGTGTTGTTTCATAAATAAATATACACACAGCAGCTGTATGTTTGTATGAGTAGATGACACGAAAGTAATTTGAAATGTCATCTCAGAAGGCAGCCTCCTTTAAAACATGCACAGGTAACAAAAACTAAAAAAAACCAACCAGCCAACCATCTTTTGCCTTTTCCAGTAGATATTCTTAGTTCAATATATGCAAAATATTCTACTACCAAAAAATTGGTAGATGCCCCATCCCTGGAAACATTCGAGGTCAGGTTGGATGGGGCTCTGGGCAACCTGATCTAGTGGAAGATGGCCCTGCTTACTGCAGGGTGGTTGGAACTCGATGACCTCCATGGTCCCTTCCAACTCAAACTATTCTATGATTCTATAAAAAAGAAGAAAACCATCTTGCTTTGTCCAAAAGAAAGCATGAAATATTTGCAGTACAAAGAAGTAGTGTGTGTGTGTGTGTGTGTGCGTGCATTTGTGTAAAAAACTACACAATCTAATTAAATCATTGATTTTTCAGTTGTGTATTCAAGGAATGAGATGTGCATTGTAAGTTTTACATCCACTGATACAAGACCAACATATTGCATACTGAATTAATTTTTAGAGATGGGCTAATACAGTCAAAATCAGCCACACTGACATTCATAAATCTGTGCAAAGAGGTCTAAAAGTACAGCCAGACTTTTAACACTTCATATAAGGTGTAGCTATGGATATATAGCAAACTATAGTTTAAATGCATAAGCAGGAGTTAAGCTCATCAGCCTGTGGGAAAATACAACATTTCAGTGATAGTTCCAAGATGGCACTACACCCAACTTGCACTGATAAAGACTGCAGAAGTGACTGCAAAAACTTGGATGGGTGACACACCCACCAAGTAGTACAAGTGTGGAAGCCAAAACTTAGGAATCTGACTGCCTGAAAACACTGAGTTCATAGTTACCGGTTTCAATAAGAAATACAAAACTATTTTCTCTAATTTCTGGACAGAATAACTACAAATATGCGTGGCGCATAAAACGGTTGACTGCTACTTGTATCTGTGAGGAAGACAATCTTTCCCT
>NW_010141067.1:14497-19353 GCF_000699245.1 Pterocles gutturalis
CAAAGACAATTCTGCAAAATCTAGAAAACTTTAACTCTCCATTATTTCCTGAAACACCCTGCAACTTTCCTTCAGCTTCCTCTGTTTGTTTGAAAGATGTGTCAGTTCAACAAAGTAGATTTTAGTGATTTCAGAGATGAAATATTATTGAAATTTTTAATTTGCTCTAATAGTAAAAGAGAATGAAGGAAAGAAGCAGATCTTAGTTACAGACCAAAGGGCAGTTCTATTAATCTTAGTAAAATTATATCAAGTTTACACCTCAGCAAATGAGATTAAAATTGTCTCAGACCTCAGAAAACTTTTAGACTCACTGTCAGTAACACTTTTTTGCAGCACATGTTAGATCAATGTGCAGTTACCATGCATTTTAATGACAGGGTACATGTAAATTATGCTGTTGAAAGTGCACACATACATTGCACAAAAAGACATATACATAACCAAAGATCAGTTTTCTCACCTTAAGGTGATACCACTACATCAAAAGGAAGAAGCAAGGAATAAAGCAAAAACAGATAACTATTTTATTTTGTTAGAAACCCTGTACAAAAATGTCAGGGTCTTGTATAATATATATATATATAATTTATAGTTGCATTGTCCCATTGTCCCAAGAGCAATGACTTTAAATCTATTGAATTAGGTCTACCTCAGGAAAAAAAAAAAAAAAAAAGCTTAAATCAGTTAGCTTAACTTATGGAGACCTATTTTAGTAACAGGGCTTGATCACTGGCAAACCAGGGGCAGAAAAGTGTAAATATTCCAAGTTGTGAATTTAAAAATTAGTCTTCAAAGGTGTTACTGAAATAATCTCTCAAGTTATGTCAGAAGCTCAATATTCTGACAGAAAAGAATGTTAATGCAAAATGTTTTAAGATTTAATACAAAAAGACATGATCAGTAGGTAGCATGGATTTAAAATTGAACATTGTATTATCTTACTAGAACTACTGACACTCCATTTTTAGCAAAACAAAACATGGCCCAAAATACCATGTTATGAAATTCAAATAGTCACAATTTGATCTTGCATTGATTTTGAAGTGGTATGTACCTATCAAGAACATTATACTTGTATCCTTCTTGGTGGAGACAGGCAGCAGATGTTCCATGCTGTCATGTTGTCTGGCCCACTGATGTTCTTACTGTTCTTAGATAAGGACTGGGACTGTGGTTCATACACAATGTAAATCTCAATGTAAATCAAATGGAAGCCTTCACACAAGTAGTTCACCAGCTTTCAGGAAATTATCTTTATGTAAAATTTAAGAAAAGATGAAATTTGCGCTACCACCAAATCTATCACCTTGATCTTAGCTGAGCTACGTTTATCTAAGTTTAGTCAGAATTTTAAACTGATTATTACATGGTTAGTATTGGAGTTCAGTCTTTTCTAGCACAGAAATGAGGCAAAATGTTAACAAATTCTGGTACATACATTTTCCTTTTTTTTTTTTTTTAATATGTTAAAAATACGTTTTCAAACAGTAAGAGTTCTTACAGTGACTGGGAAGAAAACTTCTGTCAATAATAACCATTAAAGCTCATGACATTTGGGGATACTTAGTGTGTAATATGCTCTTCCATCTGGGGGAGAATTGACAAATAAAACATTAATTTATATTTTCTTCCAAATATACCTGCTTTTAACTAAATATGATCAAGGACTTCCATGTTCTTGATTGCTTGTTGGAGTTGAATTAATTTTTTAAAAATAATTGTTTTTCATTTAAAAAACGTGCATACTGGGAATGATTTTGTCCCTGTTTCATCTGTTTGTTTCTGAACTTTGTAGAAATCTTGGATGCAGCAGCCTCTCAAAATTGATATTTTACCAGTACTCAATAAAGAGGCTTAATTGTGACTAATGTACTCTATCTGTAGACTATGTCACATCAAATTCTTCTCGTAGCTCCATTAGTTTGAATCTTAAGGAGCTATATATGTCAAGAGAATTGAAAGAGTTCAGACTCACAAAAAAAGCTGAAAAGATTAAAATAAAAATATTCAGCAAAACTGTAATGCTCTTCTAGTGAAGAGAGAGCTGAAGTTGAACTCCTCATAACTCAAGCCAGTTGCCTAACCGTATCTTGCTCTTTGGGGGTTAAGAGGAAGAATCTCTTTCTGTCTCCTCACTTTTTAAGCCTTCAGTAAAAAGTTTGGTCTAACTTTTGTTAGTCAGACCATACATATATTTTGTTTAATGTAATCAAAACATTTTGCTTAAATGCACCTGTCTCATTTGCCCTTAATCAAAACTGCTGTTTAGGCTGTATAATGATGCTGTTGTTGCTGGGTTTGGGTTTTTTTTGGCAGAGTTATAGCAAAAAAGGAAAATTTAAAAAAAAGGGAGAGTCCAACTTGACTTGGTGCAAATTGACTTAGTGTCTGGAAAAACTATAGACTATATACTGAATGGCACCCTGGAACTTCTTGTGGGGAGAGATAAATATGTTTTCTGAACATCTTTACTCTTCCCTACTACAGGATTTTACTGACGCTCGTCTAAGTAATAGGAAGCAGTCGAAGAGTGATGTCAGAGACTGTATTTCAACCCCGTTCCTGACAGTTATTTGTCTACAAGGCTTCTCATTGAATGTTTGCTGAGGGATCAAGACCTCATGTAGAGCTTTTGTATAAAAAACATTTACTAATAAAAGAGACCACTGAGTCTATTTCAACAGCTCAAAATTTACCCTTCACTCTTACTGTGATAATTAATAAACAAACAGCAGAGATCATACATAAATATGACTACACCTTAACTATGAACTTTGAAGTAAACTTGATTAGAAGCTCATCTGAGCATTAAAATAAGCACATTTGCTGCTTATTTTTAAAGGATGACGCTGAAATAAAACAAACACTTTGTTATTATTGAAGAGATTTAGTCACCATCCTATACACAACCATTGTATCTGTATGCCAAGAAGTTGGTAAACTGCAAAACATGTTTTGGAAATAACATGTATAGCAGGTTTAAGAAAAGACAAGAACTAGTCTTATTTTTGCTTAGTACGTTTGGTTTAGGGATGTGAAAGACCAGGATGCCACTCTGGGTCCATTTTCAGAAGTTCCCTTTTGAATGAATCATTGATGGTGTTTGGTAATATGTAAATGAATCACAGAAAATACTGTGGCACTCCATGCGAATGTCAGACAGTATTTTCACTGGGTTTGCCATTGTCATGATACTTGTATTCAGAAGGTGCCTTATATTTTTAAGCCATTATAATGATCTCTTTCTACCACTTAGTCTTCCTTATCCCTAGCAATAAGTATGCATCATGCTTTTCAAGTCACTTGGGAAAGACATTTAAAAATATAGCAAAAACAAGTGAATGGTGAATAGTAGGGGGAGATTAATATTGTTCATATTTATCCATACCAATATATTATATTTTTTTCAGAGCAACAAAATCTCCCCAGAAGATTTTTGATTATGATGCTGTAGGACAGTATTTCTCTGTTATTATCCCCAAAGTTGGTTCCTATCAAGTTACTACTACAACAATTTTAATTGTTTGTCCTTCTGAAGACAAAGAGGCACATTGTAATCTCTTCTCAAGGCACGTAGAGAAGTAGATAAAACCTCACGCACAAGAAGAATACCTATTACTTTTATGAGGTTTCTGCTGTACTCTTTATTTTGTAATCCCAGCACTGTATGTGACTATAACATACTAATCACAGAGAAACGAATGGTAAACTGCCACATATTTCTGGCCAGAAGACAGCATATATACTTTCTTTGTAGATGAAAGGAAAAATTATTTCAAACTTTTATGTAATACTGCCTTGAATGAACAATTAAAAAAAAATTACCCTTTGCTATATAGTCGCATCTCCCAAGAATACTCAGTGGTGTTAATTGACGGCAGCTTGAGACCACAGTTTAGTGCCGTGAGTTTATTTTTTTATCAACACCAATGCAAATGTGACAAGTTTTTAACAATCAGTTCTGTTCCCAACTTGACTTAATTTAATGCAACTCTAAATGGGTAAGTAAATGTAGAATTCATCCAGCATGAGTTATATGTACCTAAGAACTACCATGCTTTAATATATCTTTCTGTGTAGAATTAAAACATGCATCAAAAGGTTTCAAAGACTCAATATCCCTCAGATTATAAAAGTAATGTTTTGGACTGCTGCATAGATGGATTACTTTGTCTCTCACACAGAAGAAATTAAGACAACCTTGCTGACATGCTGACCAACAAGCCGAATTTAGCAAACATAAACTACTTCCCTTTGCAATTAAAGTTTTGTTTTGCTTTGGTTTTTTTTCAACTCATTAGCTGATACTCTAAACTAAGAGATGTTAACCGTGAACAAATTATTTTCCTTTTAGTGAAGTATATTGCTTCTTACAAAGCTGCCACTAATGTGTCTTTAAAAGGCTACTTAGTGACTGGTGTAGCAGCACTCTCCCCTCAAGGATCAATCGCTGAAGCTGTATAAAGAGTCTAGTCTCTCCACCCTGCAGATTGGATCACAAACATACTTTTGAGTGTGCCTCTCTCACAAGGTGTTTACTGCTATTGTACTGCATGTTCTAAGCTCCTTTAAATTCCTGAACTGAGGGATGTGTGATCAACCGACCTTCCCTGAGGGCAGCCCTCAAGTCTGCTTTGCTGTATTGCTTTTCAATGCAATAATGCATGTGCCAGTGGAATAAAATGATTTTTCCAATTCTGACAGCATTTTGGGTACTCTCTTCCCTAAACTCTAAATGATAGAAAAATCATTCATGTCAGCAACTTTACTGGAAAAGAATAATGAAAGATGACACATCATGTTGGGGCTGGTAAATGTGAAATGAAGGAGAATTCCCCTGCTTCTTCCCCCCC